>NC_140941.1:98038530-98271030 GCF_014529385.1 Adiantum capillus-veneris | reverse complement strand
GAGGCAATGAATCAAGAAACTCTACTTTCAATGAAGAATGGTTTGCTTGCAGAGATACCATTTGTAGATGGAACCAGAAAGCTAGCTCTGGAAAAAGTGGACATTGATTTATTGCAGAATCCAGATGCTCAGATTTCAGACACAATTATCTATGCTTGTCTTAAGTAAGTGTTACTATCTTGCTAGCTTTGAAAACTCAGATAATAGGTTTGCTAACTCAGGTAGAGTCTCTGCAGCCTGATCAAAAGTCAACTCCCACTGCACACTCACACAGAGGTGTTTCTCCTTGATCCACAAATGTCTGTAATTATTAGACAAAAGAACAGTCCATCTGGGACCTTTGAGAGTTGGTGTCTCCACTGTGCTATGCTGGAAGTTACTGTGATCATCTTTCCATATGAGAACAACCATCACTGGAGTCTCATATGCCTTGATGTTGACCAACCAGCAGTGTGGGTGTTCAATTCAATAAAAGGAACCCACCCTGAAATTAGGCTGTAAGTGTTTTGTATCAGAAAGTGTTTCTTATAGATATCCATGTAAATTTGAAGCCTCATGCTAACATCTTGACATTGCTTTGTGCAGTTGTATAAAGAGGTTGTTGCTTGCCTATGGCAAGCTATGTGGAAGGTATGAACTATACAAGGCCCCAATCAAAGAAGTACCTGTCCCAAATCAAACCGATGGGAATTCTTGCGGCTGGAGATGTCTTCTCCATGCAGAATATGTCCTGCAAAGCTACTTTGCATTAAAACCTTTCATGACTAAGGTACCCATTTGGCAATGCATTCAGTTAGTTTTGGTTTAGTCTATAAAAGAATTCTCACCATGTGGTCTTTCAATTTTGCAGAGTGCTTTAAAAAACTACACATATGATTATTTGCAAAGATACTGGGTAAGTTTAATACAACACCTGCTTACTATGTCTAGCCCTAGAGAGCTTGAAGATAGCGGCTTGGATGAGCGCACTATTGATCTTACAAAACATGACGTGCCACCACGACAAACCCCTACATTCGATACAGTGGAATCGCATCGGGCCGAGGGTGTCATATCAGCAGAAGATGAAAGAGCCGAGGATGAGGAAAGGTCAAATGAGCATATGGAAGCTGCTAAGGTTCAACCGGAGGAGACAATTAAAGAGCCAAGTCAGCCAGTGGAGGAGCCAAAAGAGCCTATGGCTGAAACCCAAGATGAGGAAAGCAGGCCTATAGATGAGCAAAAGGATATGGATGAGGAAAGCAGGCCTAGGGATGAGCAAAATGATATGGATCAGGCAAGGATGTATGAGGCAAGCCGATCAACCTTGAATGAGGCAGAAAGGGCCATGGGGGAGACCCTTGATGAAGATGTGAATGATGACTATGACGATAAAGCGGAGGAGAGCAACAACGACATGAACACTACAGAGACCCAGTATGGACCCTTGCTACTTGTAGATACGGTTGTTCCGGTAATGTCTATTCAAGTATGGCAAAATATGTTCAGCTTCTAACTACTTATATGTACTTGTCAACTTTTATAGAGGTTGATTATCTTGGACGTCAATGGATTGCTGCTGATGCGGGTGCCTCTCGGTGACAGAGGACCCTTTGAGGATTTGCAAACGTTTCGGATGGGAACTTGTCGAGTCGTGGTTCGTCCAGGAACCAAGGAATTTATTGAGTTTCTTCTTCCGCGCTTCAGAGTTGCCATATGGTCTTCAATGCAAAGGCAAAACTTATCGCCACTAGTTGCAATAGTTTGCAGTGTATGCCAAGCTCACACGTCAGATTTTGCCTTTTTGTATGATCAAAGAAAATGCGTTACCGTTGAGGGCCACTACCACCCTAAAAAACCAGGATTACCTCTTTTGTACAAACCGTTTAGCCAAATAGGTGTACCCTTTGATGCAACTAATACACTACTAATTGATGATACTCCTGAAAAGGGAGAACTAAATCCGCCGGGAACAACTATCTCACCACCTTCTTTCGAGGGGCATTCCTTCGATTTTTACCTTGAAGACATTCTGATTCCATACTTACAAAAATTGTATCTTAGTCCATTGTTCACGGACGAGTTTGTACTTTCTAATGAATTAAGATGATTCTTCTATCTGTCTTTTGTCTTGTCTAACATATATATATATATATATATATATATATATATATATATATATATATATATATATATATATATATATATATATATATATATATATATATATATATATATATAGAGAGAGAGAGAGAGAGAGAGAGAGAGAGAGAGAGAGAGAGAGAGAGAGATTTGACGTGGTAAAGAAATGTATTTGAAGCACACTTTTTCACAGGGCACAATTGAAAAATGAGATCAATAAACTTCTTGTCTTGAAAGTCATTTGTATACACTTGGGTTTACAAGAATATCTGTTACATTGACACTACTTCAACCCGACCATCCAACTCTTTGCACAAAATATCTTTTTCCCTTCGCCGCATCACATTACGGCCAGCTAAGAAAAAGGAAAAATCTGATAGTTCCTTGTCCATTGACTCTTCAATGATGTCATTTCGCAAATGCTGAAGACTGCATAGCTCCCTTATTGTAACCACCAATAGTAGGCCATGCTCTTTATCAATCACTTCCACATCCACAGTAGGATTATCTTCCAAACCTGCAGAAACCTGGTCCATAGGAATGTACTTACCGTTTAGCATTTGTGATCGCATATACCAAAATGAGAGTAACAGTGATTGGCTTGCAATCATGTACTTGACAACTAGAGTATCAAGCGCGACCTCGCACCGTAAACCAATCTCTTCCTTTGCATACGATCCTTTGTCAAGAAGTTTGTCACAGGATGACTGCTGAAATGACTTGCACATGAACATAGTTTTTGTAACTCTGATGTTGTAGCTATGAAACAGCTCTATGAAGAGTGCAACAGGACAAAAGTTTGCAATTCTAACCAGTTTGGTAGGAATAGAGCTACGTAGAGACCTTTGTATATCCTTGTAGAGCTTACTTCGCATTGCCTCCACCATTGTTTCCTCGGGAACTGGCCAGTCCACAGTGTTCCAATCGGTTGGTAGAGGCACTTTCACCAACATGCCATTCTTATTCCCTGAGCTGAGTTGGTAAAAGTGGTCATAAAAAAAGATTCCCTCATCAGCCAGTCTTTTGCTGCTCCTCTCTGAGTACTGTAGAGAACCAATGTGGGCATGTACAACATGGAAGAGGCCTATTATGCACTCCACAGGTTCCCATTGCTCATAAGAAGAGGGATAAACATTTGCAATATATATAAGAAGAGTTAAACTAAGAGTATCAATAAGTACAAATGACAAATCTAATGTAATTGAGCTGTGAAGAGTGGAGACATTACTCATAACAAGCGGGAGAAACATTGCAAAATATATAAGAAAAGTTATAATGAGAGTATCAGTAAGTTCACATGTCAAGAGTACTTACAATTGCAACGTGGTTGATGTATATCTGATACATTTCCACCGTTTGCTATCACCTCTGGATGGGTAAACACATGCTGAACAAGAACTTCCTTTACAGATCTTTTGCCGATTTCAACTTTGAAATCCAACACCCTGGCCTTCCATGCTGAGCGGTAAATGTTGATACCACTAGACCTCTTGGGTCTTCTTGGTTGCATGAGGACCCATGAACCTTTGTTTATCCTTTGTCCAACCTATTGGTTCTCTGCACTTATTGAAGCTGGTATTGTAATTGAGGATATGCTACTACTTGGCCTTCTAGGCAAAGTGCCGTTGTTGGTTGTTGGTGTGAGAGACAGTAAACACCTGGAGGCTCTTGGGCGAGAAGACGTGGACGCCATAACTCTCAGAGAAAAGCTTTAGTGGAGGGAGATTCACTTTGAAAGCATTCTAATGGAGGGAAAGTGTTTTAAAATTCCAATATCTTGTGCGGGCTTAATGGTCACCCTCCAATACGTTAATGACCATAAGAGAATATCAGAAGTGGGACCACACGCAAGCACCTAAAAGCTCGGTAAAAGGAAGGAAATTACTATGCTACAATCCTAGTTTCGTGAAAGTTTTATGCTATTTTCCTATTTTTTGAGTCTTTCCACGTACTTTCCTACGTAACGTAGCCTTCATGCTCATTGGACGCGCTCTATTTCTCTCTCTCTTCATATGGCCCTCCAAATGACCTCCGAAATTTCCTAATGATCGTAGCTTCCAGCTCAATTTCTTGAGAGGAGGAAGCTTTTTCTTTTGTCAGATCCACCTCTTTTTGCTTGCCTTTATCAACGTGTGATATTGTTCCAGTGTTTGGGTGACCAATTGTCCTTTTTTCTTCTTCTTCATTGGGTGGTGTATGAACCCTCTCATCACGATGTGAGCTTTCTGAATGCGAAGGAGAGTCAGCAGGTGGGGTTGATTGCCTCTCACTTGTCTCTGGCCTTGGAGATGGAGGTGGTGTTTCCTGATCTCGTGAAGCTGGCCTTAACTGATCTCTCAAGGTTTGGATATCCTCCTCTTCTAGTAGCAGTTCTGGTTCATCCATAGCATTCCTTTCTTGGATGTACCTCTCGAACCAGTCCAACTCAAAAGCTGGGTTGTGTTTATTCTTTGTTCTCAATGTGTAAGTGCTACTAGAAGGTTTCCAAGTGGCGCCTACATCGCCTCGTAGAGATCTCTCGAGAACAAAGCCTTCTAGCATTCTTTCCATTTTTGCTACCTTCTGCAATCTGGTGTTGTTCTCCATTTCCGCTTTCCGCTTCTTTAGTCTCAAATCTTCTTCTTCAGTTTTTCTTTCGTCTTCCATCTTTTCCTATGTACTTCTGGTTACTCTTTCCAGCCTTCGTCCTCCAATGGTGTTAGTAGAGGCCAGTACTCGCCTTTGTGATCTGTCTTCAATATTCTCTCTTAACACCAGCCAGTCGTTTTGATGAGGAGCAAGTGGCAGCTGATTTGCCGCGCCTATGGCCTGGTATATTATTCTGGTGAGGAATTCTCCTCCTACAATGTAATTTGGCTTGTCCTGCCGTAGCTTTGTCACTTCCTCAAACAGATATGATGCGTGATCTATATAGAACTCATGTGTCCTTTCCATAGCCCAGGTCAGTGTTGTTGAGATGACCCCATGTGGTGTAGTGTATCTAGGCGGTCTCTTGCTGTAGCTTAACAAACACTGACTGTATATCTGTGTCAGTTCTCTTACTTCCGGGTTTGCTATGAGTTCAAAAGAAGGCAGTTTGGATCTTTGCAGGTAGACTGTGAGGTTCTTCCTTCTTTCTCTCATGTTGGCTCCCTGATCAGACAATTTCAATGCATCTTTGATGATTTCCTTGGTGATCTGAATCTCCATCACTTCATTATCCATGCCTACCACCCTACAATTTCCATCTTCTTGGATAGTGTCAATTAGGTGTTGTACCCTCTTGAAATCTATCCCCACTGGTGGTAGTGAAACAGAGTTCCACAAGCCAACTTTTTTTAGCCATGACCTTTGCGGTGATCTTTTCAGGTAATTTTCTACCTCCTTGGGGATCATCACTATATCCACTAAATTTCCGTTGTCATCCACATATGAACCTTGATAGATTTGAAAGGCTGCTGCCTGTTGCACATCTGCAGGTATCCAGGTGGCGGCTGGCTTTAATGAATTGGGTAGAAGTGCATAGGGTATTGCACCTTCTGTTGTTAGGTTCTTGCCTTTTCTTTTTCCCAGAGAAGCATCCATGGATCCTGTATTCACAAATAACGGTTAATGTACAAACATAGTACTTCTCTTCTAAATTGATTACCACTTAATCATGCATCTAGATGAGCCTTCTTAATCCCAAGATGAGTTAAGGTAAAATGTTAGCAGATAGACAAGCTCTTTCATTGTCTGACTCTGACGGCTTCAAATTAATGTTGTTGATGAAGGAGAACAAGTCCAAATGCCTCGAAATTTTGTGTAGTGTATGTGCATAGGGCATGTAAGGTCACCCTTCAATCACAAACTGAAAATCAGCTCATTTGCAATTTCTGCCCAGTCTATCACGATAGACTGTCTATCTTTTGACAAGGGATATATTTTCCACTTGCGACTCCACCAGTTGGTTTCTCATGTTTTGCACATGATATGATCCCATTTCCACCTCAAATGAATGTCAAGTGACCCTTTTTGGATCAACTTCCATTTTTTCAGATTCCCTCCAAGGAGATGTTGGCCTATCTCCTTCATTTTGTGTTGTTTTGGGCTCAAACTTAGTGGGTAGTCCTCTTGCATCATGCTGAAGCCAATTGTTGATTCCAATTTTTGATCAGATGGTCCTGTATCACTCTGCTTAGTCTATCGCGATAGACTGGGACTTGGTGTCATTTTGTCATATTTTGGCTCTGTGATCATCTGTCTGCCTTCTCCTAGTTGATGTAAGGTTTCTTGACCTCTCACATGTGAATTTTAACTGTCTGCCCTTGAGGTGCCCTGTTCTGACTCTGAGTTGTTGTCAAGTCTATCTCGGCTTGCCATATGAGTCCATCTTGTCACCAAATTTGGTGTACTGCCTCCATATGCTTCCCCAAGTCTATCTTGTGAAAATTTTGAAAAGCCTTCCTCCCTAAGATAAAAATAGCAAGTCTATCGCGATAGACTCAATTACTTGGTCAAGAGAGAGCAATTTTTCACTTTGATTTGATATTTGTGATCATTATCCCTTGTTAGCACCCCTCATGAAGTCAAAATCAAAATTTTACTTGTCTAAGTGTAATAGCAAGTCTATCGCAATAGACTGAGCATTTAGTCATTTTTACAAGTTTTTTGATGTTAGTTGACCACAATGGTGTTAGTAGGCTCTCCTAGACACACACATTAAGTTTTAATCAATTTAGAAAAGTGTACTCCCTGTTTGCAACACTTAGCTGATTCTGGAGTCGGAGTAGACCACTTAGGTGATGGTCGCCGTTCCTTTTGGTCATTGTATGACTCAGGCTGTCTTTCATTTCCTTTTGACCTTCCGTCAAAGCAGTCGGTTGTTCTTTTAGTGTTTACATCACCAAGAACGACCATTTGGACATCTTTCTGGCCTGTTGCTGGCATTTGCCCTAGTGGAAGAGCTTTTTCTTGAGTGGACACATTCCAACTCGTAGTTGACCTCTTTTGGATGTACCCTGTCAAATTTGGTGTCATTTGGTCACTTGGTCGGCCCGTTAGAGTATCGTGACGCTTTACGCAGTTTTCGTCAGATAGGGACTTTAGGCTCCTTTTTGAAGAACTTTTTCATGGTCTAACCATTCAGTTGGTTTGTCGAGGTTATTGGCTTGTTGCCTATGAGTTTTGGCTCATTTCCGATCACTTTGGTTCAACAGCCCTTCTGCAGGTCATGTGAAATTAGGGTTTTCTGGGCGGCTTCCTTCACGCTTTCCGAGGTCATAGGCTTGATCCCTAAGCTATAGGCATTGTGCCTTTCAATTTTGGTTCCATTTGGTGGCCTCTAGGTCTTCCTAACAACCAGTCTACAGTATGTGTGCACATGTTGTGACGGTGGTGCTGGCGAGGTTTTGCGACTAACTGAAGTAAACAACACTTAGAGTCAGTGTTGACGAGCATACCTCTCATATCTGATGTCGATCTGGTGACCGTGCACGATGGATGAGCTCCTGGAAGTCTCAACTGCTGTAGAGAGCTCTCTTTCTCTCACAATGGAAAATGACTCAAATGAGAGATTTCTAGCCTAGCCCCTCTATATGTAATCGAGACTTCGACACAAAATTTTCCCATCTTTTACCTGTGGCCATAACTTTTTGCGAGATGCGTTTTAGGCTCGCAAATTTCCTGATTTGGACCTTGTTTGCTCCAGTTCTACAATTTTTGTAAATTTCTCCTTTTGGAGGTCCCGTCATGACGGTGGTCATTTTGCCCTGTCACCTTCGCAGTCCTTATTTTTTCTGTGTTTTCTTTACCTTGCTCTGATAAGGCGTCTCTTATGTTGTGTTTCCATCTGGATTATGGATTTTTTTCTATATTTTTTGCTAGAAAATGGCTAAAATAAAGCAAATAAATCCCAAAATAACCCGAAAATAGAAATTCTAACCTATAAAAATACCAATGAAAAGTAAAACACTTTGTAGCTCACTTTTCTCTCGTCTATGTACATTCTCACTCTTAATCGTCAACCTTGGCCTATTTTTTGCTGTTTTTCGACGGTTTATGATCATTTGGTCCCCAATTCTGATTAATTACAAGGGCATATTCTTTTTCCCAAAATCACACAATAAAACGCAAAAATGGTTGAAAAATTAATCACAAACATTGCCCTCTAATATATGACGTGAGTCCGCATTTGGAATGCCTCCCCCCCTTCTAGTTGGAGTCCTCTCGGACGATAGGGTATCGTCAAGGGTATGTGCTGTGCATGGGCATGAACTCGTGCTAATGCACGCCTTGTAATGTAGCCCTATATGCATGCACAGCCAATGCAGTTAGAAAAAATTTAGGCGGTGTAAGAGGAAGGTATAAGCGATTTGCTTATTGGCATTTGTCGTTGAGGTTTCCTATGGTAGCCTGAGTTGGCTTGCAGATTTTATTTGCAAGAAGAAGTTGTAAATCTGTCGCTCTTTGTTTGATTGTTTTCCATGGTTTTTGAATTGGTGTATGTGGCTCCTTTGAAGTCGATATTGTTGTATATTTTGTTGCATGTTCTGGTGGAACATTCTTTCGTTTCCATCGGATGACTTTGGTCGTACAGATCCTCGTAGTTGTTGTTGTAGATTCTGCTGGTCTCCGCGTGCTAGCTGTATGATTTAGCTTGTCATTGACAATTGTAGACAACTGTTCATTGGTATTCTTTGGCATCCATACTTATGTTGTTGGCACGTTCTGAATTGGTAATTTTGGCCGCCATACCAATATAGTCCGTTGCGGATTCGATTGGTTGATAATTGTTCTTTGAAGCTTTGCTGGCTTTGGGTGTTTTGTCTGTTCTTTTGTCCATGTTTTTACAGGAATTAAACTATCTTGCTTGAGCCAAAATTTATATTTCCGCCCTTGATGAAATTGTGCCTCGGCTAGATCTGTACGTTGTACCCAAACTTGCTTGGTTCCCTGCATGATTGTTGATTTTTGATAATACATGTCTTGACATGTAAACTTTGTTTGTTGTTGGTCAATGCTTTGCAGATGTATTGACTCTTGTCTCCACCTTGACATGTATTGGTCATATGATAAGAAGGGTTCTGAAAAGTTTTCATTTCTGAACAGTGCTTCATTCGTATCCAAATCAATGAATACCATGTTAGATTTCATCCATGACACTGCTAAGATACACGACGTTGTTGATCTACTTGGTGGCAGTACATGGAACTTGGTAGTGTACGTGTGTGCCTGCACTGTGATTGGTAATATAGTAGATCACAACGTGGTCACCTCATCACCCGATGCTACTTTCAACCTGTGTGTCTCTGGGAATTTCCTCATTGGTCCAAGTTTCTGAAAGAGCTCAAAGCTGATGACACTCATTTTTGCTCCAGTGTCAAGCAATGCATAGATTTCAACTTGTTCTGTGCCTGCATAAGCTTTTATGTAAGGACTACACCACGTATTTTCCAAGTTGTCAATGGTGCTTTCGTCCTGAGCCATAAAGTCTATTGTTGTCCTTGCTAATTCTTCGCTTTGTATATCCGCTTCAATTGTTCGGAATGTCGAAAGAGGATATTCGTCAGTCATCATTGGTGTGACCATGTTTATTGTCCTTAGAAACTGCTTTCGCTTAGCAATGCGTTCCTTGGATTCTTGTTGTGCCTGGTCCTGAATTCGTTGCTGTTCCTGTCTATAGGCTTTGCCATAATGCAATTGAAACAACATTTCCGGTGTTAAAGGTAGATGATACTTTTTCAAACGACACCCACTAATCCAGTTCGGCATTTCTTTTCCATATAGTGTCGACAGTTTTACTGCTCCACTGGACGATATTTCTTGGATCAAATAAGGCCCCATTCCCCTTTTATTTAGCTTCTTGGCATGCTGTTTAAGGGTGTATACTAAGACATAGTCGCCCGTTTTGAAGTCCTTGTTTTTGACATGTTTGTCAAAAAACTCTTTCTGTTGTCTTTTTTTTGCATATATGGCTGCTATAGCATTGAGTCGTAACTCATCTAATTTTTCAAGGTCCGCTAACCGTTCTGAAAGCTCATGCCCCGTCCAGTCTAATTGTGTAGCTACCCTTAGTGTGGGAATCAAGAATTCAATAGGGAGTGTTGCATTTAACCCATATACCATATTAAATGGTGTAGCATTGAGTGTTGTTTTATATGCAACTCGATAAGCCCACAATGCCGAATATAGCATTTGATCCCAATCCATTCTTGTTTCACTAACCAGTTTTGTAAGAACTGTGTACAATATTTTGTTGGTCGCTTCTGCTTGACCATTGGCTTGTGGATGGTAGGGTGTAGATTTGTGATGAATTACCATTAACTCATTTAAGATATGTTAGATAAATTCATTTACAAAGTGTGTCCCTCTATCACTCACCAGCTCGATTGGAAGGCCATAACGTGTAAACACATATTCATATAAGAATTGTGCCGTGGTTCTAGCGTCTGCTTTCGTTGTGGCTTTTGCTTCCACCCTGGTCATGTAATCCGTGGCCACTATGATATATTGTGCTTGTGAACGATACGCTGGTGGAGTAATAGGACCAACAAAGTCCAATCCCCATTTAGCGAATGCTCGAGCACTCATCATTGGTCTTAAAGACATTTCGTCTCTTTTAAATGGTACCTTAGTGCGTTGACATTCAGCACACCTTTTCACGAATTCTTCTGCATCTTGAATCATGGTCGGCCACCATATGCCTGCAACCATAATGATTTTTAAGGTTCTCTCCGCTGAAAAATGACCTCCTGCTATGCCTGCATGAGCTTGTTCCAATAATGGAAAGTAGTCATTTTCATGAGGAACTAACCTCAGCTGGTCATCAGTTCCTCTTTTATACAATTGGTCACTAATGAGGGTATACCTATTCGCTTCTATTTGTAAAGCCTTTTGTCTGGCTTTAGACCAATCTCCTGGCAACTCCTTATTAGTCAAATATTCCACAATAGCATGACTCCATGCGGGTGCTACTGTCACTTGGTATAATGTGGCATAATCCACAGTGGTATTGGATGTGCAAAAGTTGCATTTCTTGATGTAATTAGCTACATCGCCTGCCATTCTTGGACAATACACTCCAAGTCTTCTTAATCGTTCATAGGTCATTTGATTTCCTCGATGGAATCCCCCTGTTTGTGAATGGGCCTCCTCTAGATATTCGCCGTACTCCTCTGGGCCTATACACAACCTTAGAATCCCATCATTTCCATGATGGTACATTCTTCCCACAAGCATTGTGTAATTTCGTGCTTGTCTAACGTTTTCCACCATGTGTTTGTCGTCAAGATTCATTCCATATGTCAGCAACAGAATAATTTTCTCTGACCATTTTGGTACCATCTCTATATTAAACAGGTATGCGTCTTGGAGATCATCATCTACCCCAATAGCTTTTTTGCCATGTAGTAATCGAGAAAGGTGGTCTGCTCTTTGATGAGTTTTTCCTTTCTTAACTACTACCGTAAAATCAAACTCTAGCAACACAATGAACCATCTTACAATTCGTCCCATGTTACAAGGTTTGTTTACTAAGTACAAGAGTGCCTGATGATCCACAAAAAATGTGAATTTGTTCGCAAGTAAGTAATGCTGAAATTTCTTTACCGCATATATCATACCCAATCTTTCTCTTTCAGTGGTTGTATAATTCTTCTCTACACTGTTGAGTTGTCTACTAGCATAACTGATGGGATCTTTCAGTGGCTGTATAATTCTTCTCTGCACTGTTGAGTTGTCTACTAGCATAACTGATGGGAAAATCTGTATTACCCTCCCTTGGTTGTGCTAATATACAGCCTATTGCAAATGCCGAAGCATCTACGTGTACATGGAAGATCTTTGACCAATCTGGTGCTTTTAGAATTGGTGCAGATACCAGTGCATCTTTTAGTTTCTGGAATGACTCCTCACATTCGTTGGTCCATATGAAGATCGTGATTAGAGTATACAAGGGTTTTGCTATTATAACGTACATGTAGATAAAACATCGGTAGTATCCACAATGTCCCATAAATGATTGTACCTCTCATACAGTGTTTGGTCTTGGAAATTCTATGATCACCTTTACTTTGTCTTCATCAGTGGTAATTCCATTAGCCGATACTATGTGGCCTAAGATTTTACCTTGTCGTACCATGAATACATATTTTTTTGGGTTGAGGAAAATCCTATACATTCTGCATTTTTCGAATACCTTTCTAAGATGATCTATATGGTCTTCTCTGAATAGAGAATAGACATACAAGTCATCCATGTAAATATCCAGGAATATTCACAATTATTCTTTAAAAGCATGTGTCATTAATCTCTGAAATGTGGCTGGAGCATTGGTCAAGCCAAATGGCATTACCCTAAACACATATATGCCCCATTTTGTTGCAAACACTGTTTTGTATTGATCTTCTAGTTTGACTCCCAATTGGTTATAACCAGAGAATCCGTCCATAAAGCTATAGGCTTGCTTGCCTACTACTCGTTCTAGGACGTGTTCCGTGATAGGAAGAGGATAGTTGTCCCTTATTGTTGCTGCGTTTACCTTCTTGAGATTCACACACACACACTCGTAATTTCCCGTTTTTCTTAGGTACCACCACTATCGGCGACACCCAGTCCGTGTGCTCTATCTCATAAATAAATTCAGCCTTCATAAGTTTGTCTATCTCTTCCTTTATCCTTTTGGCAAATGTCTCATTGTACGTGTATGGACGTTGTTTGCTTGGCTTTGCATCAGACTTCAGAGGGATTGAATGTTCACAAATGCTAGGATCCACCCCCTTCAGATCTTTGTACGACCATGCAAATACATCACGAAATTCCTTAAGCGTTTTGATCAGTAAGTCCTCTTCTTCCTGGCTTAGATCTGTGGCAATGTAAGCAGGTCGAGTACTTTCTCCCGGCTCTGCTAAGTCTATTTTCTTGGCTTCCTCTGGTCCATCATAGGACTCGTTTGATTTAGGCTCTCTCATTGGTTGCTGAACCACCAATTTTCTTTCCTGAATGGTGTACTTACAATAGTGAGGAGGTATATCTATCTTATTAATCCCATCACTAGCGTACGTTTCATCGCTACTTTCCATTTCAGTTGTCCATACATTTTTCAGTTTTTGTTTCAAATCATTGTATCTCTTTTTCCGCTCAACTTTCTTTATATTTGGATCGCCAGAGACATCCAATTTTTCTGTTGCAACTCTTTTTTTTGCTTTGTTGGTTTTTTTAGGTTTCAACAGTCTGGACTTAAAACCTGAGTCTTTAGAAACTTTAAGAAATCTTCCTGACACTTTGTCCTTAGCACAATCAACAACATGAATGTTCATAAGGAAAGGTGTCTTACCCCTGAACTCCGACATAGGTCTCAGCCTAGTTGGTAGACTGTTATGGTGTCGCCTACTCTTGTATCTTTTTTGGCGTCTCTTACTTTGGTTTGGAAAATTGTAGAAGACCTCATTGTCTTGATCTTGATGGTCGTCTTCCTCTGTATTTTTCGACTTCTCGTCGTCTGCATTATCTTTGTTTTCACATTGATCAGAAGAATCATAAAATTCTTCTCCATCCTGCTCGATTTATTTAGTGGGGATGTCCACATAGCCCACTATCTTAATCTCAAGTTTCGTTTCAGTTTTATTGATCCTTGTAATTTCAGTGTCTCCTTCATTCTCGTCTTCCTCCACAATTTTGCTCAACATGTAGCATGGTACGATATCGTAGCCATTCTCGTCACAAAATTTGGTGGGAGTGACTTCATTGACACATACATCCAATGTAGCCAAAATTTGAGACCATTCTAGGGGTTCGAGCTTCTCTTTAGGAAAGGGTTCTCGTATATAGGCATCGTCTTCGAAGACCCTCTCTAGTGTCCTTTCATTGTGGTCAAATTCACTACATTGAGATGCTCCGCACATCCATATCTCCTTTTTCTTACAGAGCCATGCTGGGACTTCTGATCCACTAATGGTGGTTGAGTCAAATTCTTCCACAGGTGTTCTTGTGACATCATGGTATCTATGATTTTTTATGTTTACACGTGTACTGGTTTCAGCATGTCTTAGATACAAATAATCATACCCCCAGTCCTGCACCATCTTGAGTTGCCTCATGAACGGCCTACCAAGGATAATTTCATAATTGGTCTTTTTGCCAAAATCTACTATGGCAAATGTATGTTCGTACTCTATGCCACATGAAGATACCACAATTGCCTCAAGAAATCCTATAGGCCTTTCTATGTGTCCATCCGCTAGTTGCAATTTCATTCTAGTTATTCGTATTGCTGGTTTTCCCCATTTTTCCCATAGCATTTTGGTCGCAATGGAAATGCCAGCTCCGCTATCAAGTATGGCCTTAGTCTCTATGCCGTTATACTCAACTAGTAGAGTAGTGTTGCCGTCTTCACCCTCACAATACTCTCCGACCTTGTTGAGTGGCACTGGTCTAGTGTTGACTCTCTTCGGTTCTGTGTCATTAAGCTCAGTTTCGAAGAACTTAAGAGGTGTCCTTATACCAAATTTTTCAAGACATTTTCCCACTTCCGTCCACATGCTTGGCCTAATTTTTAACAATTCTGCCAATGTGATTGTACACTTGACCGGAGTGGTCAACAAGTCTGTCAAGATTTTAGTGTCCAATTGATTTGACCCTCCTATTCCTTGAGAAGGTACTCTTCGAATTTCTGACCTTGTCTCGTAGTCTCCCATGTATGGCGGCAAAGTTCTGAGTGATACTGGTCTTCTATCTTCGGATGCAACTGAACCATTATCCCCTTGAAATAATTTAGCGTCTAAATCCCATGGAGGCTTATTCAAGTTCAACTCCGAGAAAGGCGCTGACTCGACTGTTTTTGTGTCATATTTTTCTTGAGCCTTTCTCACCGTTTCCCATAGCTCTTCAGACCAATTTTCTTCCACAATAGGTGTATATGGTGGAAAATCTTTCAGCGATTCATCAATGCTATTAGGCATGATTCTTGCATCCTCTACATCAAGCAAGGATTTAACGTTTTCTATCTTGTCAGGTACCCTTTGTTCAGTTTTGAGATGTGTTTCATTGTTTGGTGGTTTGATTATTCTATCTCCCACTTCCATAGGTGGAGGCTCTAGTAAAGCTTGTGCAATTTCAATTAGCTGCTTGT
This sequence comes from Adiantum capillus-veneris, assembly GCF_014529385.1. Classification (NCBI taxonomy): domain Eukaryota; kingdom Viridiplantae; phylum Streptophyta; class Polypodiopsida; order Polypodiales; family Pteridaceae; genus Adiantum; species Adiantum capillus-veneris. Next base: position 98,255,822 of record NC_140941.1, on the reverse strand, counting down.
ACATCTCTAGTATCTGTTTTTTTGTCTTTGGATATGGATATGTCATCCACATTTGCTCTAGAGTCTGTCTGTTCTTCAATCTTGATTCATATGCTTGCAAGATTGCATCTAAGGGTTCATTGACCTTATCTACCAATACAGACCCTCCTGAGCTTGCGCTTCTTGGTCCCTCCGTTAATTTTAGAGAATTCGACTCTCTTTGCTGTTTATGTTGCTCTCGAGCTATTGTTAGCTCAGCTTCTACATCTTTCTTTTTTCGCTTACGTCTAGCTTTTATTTTCGCTCTTCGTTCTTTCCATGGACGACTGAAGCTAGACTTGTCAGTCTTGATTTCCTCTTGATTTTCATCGTTACTCTTGGGCTGATTGTCATTTTTCCTTGTTTGGGCTCTCGTCAAGACCTTAACAGGAATCAGAGTTTCGTTTTCTGACCCTCCATTGGACGGCAGTGCTCCCAGCATATTCAAAGTAGTTTTTGCTCCTTTGCTTAGGCTCTTAGGGAAATCAGGGATCAAGTGAGTAATTCCACACTCGGTGCAATATGCGTTGACCCTAATGATTTCATCATAAGGAAAGTCCCTCAGCCAATGGTCTCCACCACACTTGTAGCATGGTCCCTTAGGCTGTTGAGGTGCTCCTTGAGCTCCTCTTTGTTGGTGTGCAAACCTCTGGCCGCTCATGCCTCCGTTGGCTATGAACAACAGTGTTCTTTCATCCAAGCTATATCTTCCTTCCCCCGCTGATTGTGCAGCAGTTGGTGGTCCTGTATTTCCTATCATGCTCCATGGTTCTGGTGTGGAGGGTTCTTCCGGTGGATAATAGACAGAGTTTGTCGCATATCCATTGGGCTCTTCATAGTATGCATGCATAGGCACCAAAGACTTCTCTTCTAATTCAGTTACTGTTGGTGTGTATCTTATGTCGACTGGTCATAATCCCGGTAGGGGTGGTTGTTGTCCCAACACTGGTTGTGGTCTTTCTACACCTACAGGTCCTGGAAGTTTGCCTGTTTGATATCTAGGCATCGGTGGGACTTGAGGGGATGTCGCTTGAGCTTGCGGAGCATATGGTCGTTCTCTTACATATCCCTTGTTATAATAACATTCCTCCGTCCCATGGTTTGTCCATTTTTGTTCAATCGCACACCATTTTGGCTGTTTAGCTTGTGGTTTGGAATACAAGTTAATATTTTTAAGCACTTCCTCTACAAGCTGCTCTTGGCTCACAACTACTTCTCCTTTCGGTGTTGTCTTTGCAGACTTGCTTCCGCTTTGTTGCGAGGAGGAATCATCGTCAAGATCCTTGAACTCACCCTCGTTGTAGACCGCACAATTGTCCACAAGGTATAGAGCCTCCTTGGTTAACTCAATCAACGTCGTGCTCCTTTTCATATGTAAGTCCTTCTGGAGATCTGCATTCCTTAGTCCTTGGATAAATATAAGCATAAGTCTGGACTGAGTTGGCAGTTCTTCCACGGGGCAGAACTTAACATATCTTTTTAATCGGAGGGCTGCCTTTCGCACAGACTCTCCATCTTTTTGTTTGAATTTATGGATTTGTGAGACTGTATTATGAGCTATTCCCCTTTGTGAGAATTCCTCGATAAACTCATCAAACACTTTCTCCATAGACTCAAAGTCTCTTCGCTCCATAGAGTCAAACCAAGTAGCAGCATCATCGTCTAAGGTTAAACCAAATCCTGCAAATTGGGTAGGGAAGTCTAACACCTCTTCAGATCTAATTACACGCACAAAGGCTGCTACATGATCTCTCGGATCCCTGCTTCTCGTGTATTTCTTGTTTACCCATTTTTGCACTTGAGAAGGTCTAATTCTATGATGGTCTACAAATCTCATCATTGGATCTCCATGTCCTAGTCAATATACCTCCTCTGGTCTTCTATAGTGTCCAGGTTCCTCTCCCAATGGTGCTCCTAAGCCATAATTTCTAACAGTTCTTGCAAGAGATGGTTCATCTCTCCGAACTCGTTCTAGGGGTGGTCTTCCAGGCTCTGTTGACCCCTGAGTCTTTGGCTTGTAGAATATGAGGTAGCGTCATACTCTTCTGAAAAGGGATTTGTCGATTGCTAGGGGTGTAGGTGGCTCTTGGTACTTCTTCGGGGGTATAGGTTGATGCTCTCGGAACTGTTGCCTTTTCAACCTCCTCGGGAGAATACGTTTGTATTCTCGCCCGTACCTATCAACAAAAACAATATCCTTCCCCATAGAAGTTTCATAAGAGAATAAGTAAAGAACCTTGTCTTTGCTTAATTTGTTTGGGTAGGGTTCCTTGCATCGAAAGTAAGAGACTATTCCCTCGCTTTTGTGCTTGTAAATCCCCACATTCTCATTATAGGTTGGGACCCTGATTGTTTTCTTATCATACATAAAAAGCGCTCCAGGTCGATCAATGTTAGGAGGCGGTTCTTGGGTTTCTGAAACCATTTTCCCTTTTGCCACGTTATCTCCATATCTGTTGTAATCCTCAGGGTTACTAACTATCAGATAGTGGTTCCCCTTTTCGTCTCGGAATTTGTCTCCATCATCATAGACTCGAATTATCTCCAGTTTCTGAGCCGGTCTTTCTTCAATACAAATACACATGCGTCCTCGATAGTCAGAATAAACTAAGGCTCCCCTCGAGTTTGTTCCTGATTATAGTGAACTTGGTTTCGTTTAAAGGATGTAGGGAGGTGCTTCCCTCTGGCATTGGTCCTTCGCCGTAGGAACCTCCTGGATGTTGACTCCTCATCATGAAGAAGGACTTCTCCGACAAAGTGTCAGTATCACTACCCTCTTCAATGATCGGTGCTAATGGGTCTGGTCTCGTCTGAGTTACACTCTCTTCAGTGGACGTGGTGCTTACTTGACTTTTGACACTTTTAGCTCGTGACTTAACAAAGGCTCCTGACCTTAAATACATAAGAATTAAAGCTGGGTTGCAAACTTAAAACTTACTTGGACTCCTTCTTCCTGTGCGGCTCTGTGATGATCTCCTTCTAGGATCTACACAAGTATGGTTAGTTTGTTCACAAGGGTTTTCCTTGAACCACAAAAAATCTTTCAAGTATGTATAACAACCACTCATTCAGTCTTCTGGTGGTCCAATTTCAAATATGAAATGATGGCTGGGATCTATGAGGAGAGTATGTCCTAGCAGTATGGTCACAACTTGCAAAATATGTCTGAATCACCACTTTCCTAGTCTATCGCGATAGACTGACAAATTGCTCAGCATAAGTCAATTTAAAATTGTGACTTCACCTTTGAGTTCCTTTTACCCTCTATAGTCTATCCCTCAAGTTTTATGAAGTTTGGACACTTGGTTTGGGTTTTGGTCCAATTTTAGTATATATTTTGATCAGAGCCTGATTCTCTATCTGGGCCTTAGATTGATTTTCAGTGATCTAAATGACTTGAAATTTGGTGTGTATGCTGTATAGGCTCTGCTAAAGCTCTCCCTAGGGGAAATTTGGAAGATAAGGTCCTCAGCACAGCAGTTTCCCTAGTCTATCGTGATAGACTAGGCATGTTCTCCCCTATTGGCATTTTTCTCAAGTTATCTCCACAGCTGGTTCACCCTCTCCTTATGTAGTGCATTGACCAATTTTTGCACTGTTTGGACATTTGGTCAAAGCCTTCTTGTCCTTGTCTCTGAATTCAGACTCTAAAACACCAGTTTTGAAGTTTTGTGGTCAAGATGGTGTTCATTTTCACTCAATTTTTGTGAGTACCCTTGTATTGATGTGTGAAACCTGTGGTATAAAGGGTTTTTCCACTTGTTAGTCAATCACCACCTTCACCAGTCTATCGCGATAGACTCGGCAGAGAGAAATTGGGATTTTATTTTTTGTCTGTTTTTGGACAGTTGTGTTCTCTGAGCCCATATAAGTCTATCCCTCAAGTTTCATGAAATTTGGACTTATTTTGACCTTGGCCTCAAGCACTTCACAAATTTCACTTTATAGCAATTCACAACTCAAATGCACTTAAAGTGATGCAAATTTGATGACACTTCATCTTAAGCTTGTGAATATCAGTCGTACCACATGACACAGTCAATTTACCCTAGGCTAATGGTTATATCTCTTCTTGGCCTCTTTAGGTTCACTTAGTGTTTTCTTATGACAATCACCTGTTTCTTTTTGTTGGTTTTGGTCGCAATTTTTATGTTTTCTCAAGTGTTGGATCATAAATTCCAATGTCTACTCTTTTCACCCCCTTAAAGAGTATATGGTGTGGGTTTTGCTTTCAAGGCAAGCAAACAACCTTATTGTTTCTTCTTTTTGTTTGTTTTGTGTTTTTACAATGTTTTTCTACTTTATTTATACACAAGTATAACAAACACTCAAAACCAAAAAACCATAGCTCCACATTATCCTACTTAACTAAATCTAACTAGTCATAGATCCTCGGCAAGACACAGGCTTCCTGGATCTTGTTCTAAAAGTTTAAGCCCTCTCTAGTCAAAACACGAGTGACATAGATCTCCCTACTTAAGGTCTTGTGTCCCCGGCAGCGGCGCCAATGTTTTAGGGCAAGACTACTCCCCTGTTCATGCTCACAAGCACGACATAGACAACATACTTATCATCCGATGACACGACTAACCCGTAGGTGCACGGAGGCAATCTTGTTAGCTTGTTAGGTTGAGACCAATCTACACGTACACACTTCTATGATGCATCAATCATTAACCCTTGTAGAATGCAACCCACTCTATCCCTAAACACTCACAACACCGTTTACACCTCAAATTTGAACTCGGAATCGCATCAAACTTACTAGGCACCATCCTCTCAATAGGATATACTTATCTATAAGTCTAATCTCACCAGATTTGAACCCTAGTTATCTCGAATACAGTCACGATAGACTCACTAGTCATAATCCAAAAGTGTGCGAAACCTAAGTTTATGAGTATCTATGTGTAGCTAATCTCTTTCTCATTCCATAAAGCACTTGATTGTTGAAAACAGACATTGTTTGTGCTACTTACAAGAAAAACAAGCTCGAGAAAGGATTGATCGCGAACAGCTCGAAAATGTGAATGCGTGGCGTGGGCGCGTAGCTCTCGAGAGGCTACTGCGATAGTGTGGTCACGTCGTGAATCCGGTGAGGGAGAAGCGCGTAGCAAAGAGGATAAGACTCTCTCTCTCTCTCTCTCTCTCAGACTCGTACGACATAAGATTAATATTCAAATGTTCCCTTAAAAAATGGTTCTAAGGTGACTTTTATACTTTAGTCACCTTAGCTCAAAAATGTACATGGGGTTCTCTTCATCATAATTACAAAGTGGAAACACGTCTGGGTCCTGACTGACTGATTAATCTTTACATAACCCAGACAAGTGGATCAAAATGATAAGACGTCTTTGACATAAAAATGGGAATTTGATAGGCTTTACAAGGTGGGCTCATTACAACAGTTGGACAAGTTGGGCTCCAACATAAACCTTCCTTGCGGTCTACTTTGTGCGAGCCATGGAAACAAGTGTTTGCCCTGGAAAGTGTTGTGCGGAATAAAAAGAAGAAGATTGAGCAATGAGAAGGTTAGGTCGCAAAAGGTGACTCTTAAGAGGTGAGGACAGAGATCAAACAGCATTGGGATATACAAAAATAGAAACGTTATATAAGCGGTAAGGACATTATCATCATTACTAAACGTGGGATATGCATGTGGCGGTGGCCATACTTAAGTGAGTCGCTCATCTTCATTGGGAAGGGTGCATCACCGCATGGAGGACACGTGGCATATTGCATGTCGACTATGTGGTTGTCACGACACAACGCGATATGGGATGGGCCTTGATCAATTAAACTCCCACTTTGCATTGTGTCGCGGCAAAGAAAAATAAAGCGGCTCAACGCGAGAAGGGGGAGTGTACCGCAGCTAGAACTCTTTATTGCATTGTGGTGCGACACTCTTGATGACACGCAACAACGTGATAAAGTGTGTCACACCACAACGCAATAGGGACCAACCATGTTGTTGAGATGCCTTCCTATCACGTTGTGGCACGAAATTTGGATGTCGCGTAACAACGCAATAGGAACCACTCATATTGTGGAGATAGTCCCTATCATGTTGTGGCACAATATTTGGATGTCACTCCTCAACGCGATAGGGACCACCCATATCGTCGATGCGCTTCCTATCGCGTTGTTGCACGACATTTGGTTGTCACATCACAACACGATAGGGACTATCCATATCGTGAAGAGAGCTCCCTATCGCGTTGTGGCGTGATATTTTTCTATCGTTGCAGAGTGCGAGCATATCAACGGATGTGTGACATAAACCTCCCACTCGGATTGTGGTGCGGCACATTTTGATAAAAACTCTTCCTTCATAATCATTAACCAAAAAAAGAAACAAAGAGGCAGAGACAAAGGAAGAAGATATTTTGACATTTGCGTTATCATCAAGGACTCCATTACACAAAACTAAGAGGTGATAGATGCACTTATCTTGTTTGTCCATTACAATTATTCATCTTCCTCCTTTATCTTTGGTGGTTTATTGTCCCTAGTCTTTGCAGTGCTGGTCTCCCCAACCTTTGCCTTCTGGTTTCCTTTGTTTTCCTTCTTTAGCTCCTTTCAAAAAGCTTTTGCCTCAGCAATCATTTTCTCGACCTCCTTCATTTCCGCCATCATCTATGGCAAAGTTTTGCCTTTCCTCTCTTCTTGTCCTCCATATCTGCGTTATGTAGATGTGAGCAAGTTCTGGAGTGTGTAGTCAAGGTGCTTTATATAGCTACCGCACTCACTCAACTAGGACACGTCATAGGGATGGTTGAGCTTGCCTCGATCTTTGTGCTGCATTCATTGCACCGTTTCAAATGCAATCATAAAGGTGGCTGTAATTACCTGGTCGAGTTCCTGAGGAGTCTATATATAGAAGGTCCGTCAGTCTCCCCTTTGTACTCCCTCGTGTTACCTGGTGCCTTCCTACCTTTACCCTAACCAACAACCCAAGTTTTCATACCTCTCTCCACAAATGGATCTCTTTTAGATCGAGATAGAGGAGGAGCTGCCTTGATCTAATGAGGCACCCAAAGACAAGCTGTACCATTTTCTCTATAGAATTGGGATTCAGCAGGCGGGAGCAGGAATTCAAGCCCGTTTTCAACCGTGCCTTCTCATTGCAAGAGTTTTTGGCTTCTGCGTCACATTTCCTTGCAGAGTTTCATCAGACATATGAGCAACAGACGATCAACGACACATTTGAGTTTGAAGGTTGCTGATATGTTCATATGAAGGATATTAGTTCTGATCGTTCAAAGAAAGATACTTTTTACAGGAGCAGCCTCAAGTTGCCACTACAGTCTCGCATGAATGACATCAGATGTCTCGTACATAATCAAAAGTCTTGAGTTGCAAATACTATATTGGGTACTCTTTTTGAATTTTAATCTGGATGATCACCGGGACATAGCAGAGGAGGCTGAGAGCAGTCACCGTTTGGTCACTGATGATGAGTTGGTGCAGCCACCAAGTGGTCCTTTGTGTGTTTCAGAAGGTGTTCAGCTGTCAGAGGGAGCTTTGCCAACAAATGTGCTCCCTACCATCCCCATCGGTGATAATCATTATGTAATGCTTAATGACATCATGGAACCATTTGACTTGAGAGAGAATTACTGCCTTGCTATAGTTGCTCAAAATCTACAAGAGGATGATAGTATAATCGACCCTGTCGATGACAAGTATTCTATCATGGATGCTCATGTAACAATGGGTGAGTTTATCGAACCAATAGAAGGATGAGCCGCATGTGCCGCGACACTTCCAACGCAGTTGGAGTTTAGGGTGGTACAAGAAAGGCTTGGAATCACAGAGATGGGGAGAATTGCTCCATCAACGACATTGACGCCTTCCTCATCCTCTGCAAATGAGAGTACAATTGACTTATGGAATGCTACATTACTCAAAGAAGATGAAAATCATAAGGTATACTACTGTGTAAAGATTTTTTTGCTTCCTCGTATGAGATTTTCGTGTGTATATACCAATCATGAAACAAAAGCAGCCAGTCATTCAACTTATAGAAGAGACCCCACAGGTTGAGTCATCTGAGGATATCCAATTGCTCGACCTCAACGTGCTTGCGATGGATGCTAATGACAAATGCGTCATTCAAAGAGACTAAGGCACGAGGATGAGGGTCCTTTAGATAAGGGCAAGAGGCCAGAATATTTTGTATCGTTTTCAGATGACTAGAAATGAATAGAATGTATTTGTTTTATGCATTGAAGTTAGGTTGATTATGTAACAGTGTCTTGCAATGTACTTTTTTTTGTTGGAACCATCGTTCACATTATGAAAAGTCGAAATGATAAGAGTATCAATGTCTTGCCGCATGTTTAATTTTGTTGCAACTATCATTTACAATATGAAAAGTTGAAATTACATCGATTCTTGTAGATACATTAAGTTTGGTGTTTGGATATTGCTATGGCTGAGAGTTATGGCATAACTTGCAATAGTGTTGACTAAACCCTTCCCATGTGCTATTTTTGTAGTCGCCAATTCACATGTCATCTAGCCGCAGATGATAACTCCCATATCTCCTTTCTTCGTCGTTTTTTGGCTAGTCTCACCGCATGGCCAATCTGACTTTTTTTGAATTGTTCATGTCATAATAATCAATATCTAATTCTCCTAAATGATTTTCTCATGTTAAACTGATCATTTAATATGGGGAAGTGCAAGGGGAGAAAAAGCTAGAATATTGGTTAAGCTAGCAGACCGGCCACAGTAGGGATCCAAAGGAGGGAAAATAGGGATCCAAAGGGGGGGCCATCTGCAAAAGAGCCATGTGAAACAATGGGCTAAAAAGACCCTAAGGTTCAGCCCATTAAGACTTCCAAAATGCTAAGTTTCCAAAATTCAAAGGTTGTGTCCAAAGGTCAACCATAGGGGAATTGGACGCTTTGTGTGTGTCCAAAAAAGTCTTTGCACATCCCTACATAGGAGGGGGCGAGCCTAGCATGTAGGGGATGAGAGAGAAAGCCACACACACACACAAGCTCCCTTTACACAAAGGGAATGAGGGACACATGTCAGCTCCCTAGGCCAGATGCCCACAAGGTGTACCCAATTCCTATTGGATGGCCTTGGAGGTGGACCAATGAGAATTAGGCTAGAGTAAATCTAGTTTAATTAATTTAAAAACACTTAATAAAAGAACCAATGAGAATTAAGTCCTCTAGAAGACTATTGGACAGTCTCCCAAGGGGTCCAATGAGCATTCAGCAGCCCAATGGCTTTCCTGATTCCTATTGGCCAGGAGGCAAAGGGGTCCAATGAGAGTTTAGTTGAATTATTAAATTACCTAAATCTCTCACAAAAGGGGAAAGGGGGACACATGTCAAAAGGCTATCACTTATGCTGTGTAATAGTCATTGGCTAGCCCTGGGGAGGTCCAATGGGAGGATAGCAAGAGCAATTAGCAAGAAGGCTCGCCCAAGAGAGAGAGAGGGCTGATTTTTGCAAGGCATTATCACACACACACACACACTCTCACACAGTCTATGTGAGAAGCAAGAAAAAGACTATCTCTTCCCAATATTTAATGGAGAGCTCATCACCTACTCCAAGCTTGTGAGATAGAAGCCTACATCGACACACTCTTGGCATGTGGATGCAAATCCAACCAAGAGCCAAGCTTCAATGCATGCTCATCTCCTCTACCATGCTAATTACTAAGCTAAGCTATGCTAATATGAGTGATTATGTGAGGAGATGTACATCTTTCTCGTAAGATACTCCTTGTTCCTCTCAATCTACTCTCATACCTTGCTAGCTCTCACCATCTTTGAAGGTGTGTGAGGTCTTGGGTCTGAGACCGGGGATAATTGATGTTGTGTTTGCTAAGTGTTTTGCTTAGTGCATGAAGCTTTCATCTTCATTTCAATAGCTAGTCTTGAAGGAACACAAAGAATTGTATTGTACAATGTCTCTCTTGATGGGAGAAACCATAATACAAAGCCTTTTGGAGGGGGGACCGGCTCCATGCAAATCGGGTCCTCAACTGTTGTCAATAGCTTAGTTTCTCTCTCTTTTGAAAGTATTGTTCATGCTATCTAACTAGGTGTTATGCTTTTTGTTGCTCTCTCCACCCAAGCACTCTTGTAATTTTCATTAGGAATCTATTCTAATGAAATGCCCACTATGTTCATGCTAATTTCCACTACACACAATTTTTTAGGCCATTAAATGTTACATGTTCCTTGCAATGTGACCTGTGCAGTAGTTTCCAATACCTCCATTGGTGTAGCTCCTCTAAGCTATTTTCTTTGTCCGCACCACTTGTATGTCGAGTGTGACTGAAATAACCAGTACGAGCTTGGTAGTGGGTTTTTTCCATGCCCTGTGTAGACCAACACCCAAGCTGCCAGATTGCCCTGCAAACTGAGGCATGTGATTATAGATAATGTGATGCACACAAAGCATGTAGATATTATAAGAATGAGTGTTCGCAATTCAAAAGATTATCATGTCATCTAATCAATTACGGTACCATGTAGTGAGTAATATGTTGATTTTTCCACGCACTTATGAATGTCTCGTGGAAGGTCCCCACAGCTTCTTGGAATTTTGTATAGTCGCCATCAATCCATGAGTTCAATTTGCAGAACTTGAATATTGCGTCCAAGGTTTTCCATACCTTCGCTTTGCGAGTCCTTGTTGCACCATAATCTGCATGGTCAACTACAGTATTGTGTAGATTGTTCCACCTGTTGTATCGTAATGCTTGTCTTTCTTGTGCACTTTGGATTTTGTGTTGTTATTCAGTTGTGGGAAGTGAAAGGAAGAGCCGGGATTTCACACCACCAATGGACATCTTCTTTGGAACATCCCGGCCATTTTTGGATCTCTTCTCATCCTGCTCTATCTTAACATGTCCTCTGTGAAAACCCATTTCTGGGAAGGCTGTCTCTAAGGATGAGATTGCCCTTTGCTTCATAGAGAGAGGTCGAGTGGTCCAGTCAAAATATTTGCAGAGAAACATTAATTTTTCTTTAATTCTACAAAGTGCATGCGTGTGCATATGTGTAGTGGGATATCGAAAATGGGTCGAAAGTATCTGGAGCTCTTCTCCAAAATGGTTTGTCAAGGATGTGAACCCCTCCCATGCAATACAAGCAAGGGCTTTTGCTTGTTGCTCATTTGGAAACATTGTACATACATTTCAAGGTTTTTAGGTCTCCAACCATGTGCCACTCTACATTGTAGGATCCCATGCCCTCCACATCCAATTTCTTTCCATTTCTCTGTTCGCTTATTGTTTTTGGTATGTTTGTTTGATGAAAAACCTAATTCAATATATTGAAGTTCTCAGTGGGCACCTGAAAAGATAATTTTGAACTTATTATAATGCACATTCAAAAGCATTCAAGTAAAACATAATGATAAATGATATTAAACGTAACTTCTACGTACCTTGAACATCGCAAGAAGGAAAATGTTGTGCTCAGATTGCACACTAAAGTTTTGAGGATCATCTGGTTCAATGCTTGCATCCAGAGCTCGATTCATAAGTGTGATTGTGACTTGCTCAACCTTTGTCTCCTTTACAAGCTCGCACTCACCTAGCTTGATGACAAACTTCAGGACGTCGTTGCACTCTTCAAGAGTAACATCAAACGAGTACACAATGTATGACTGCAACACGATCATATCATAAAAAATATTGGTATAATTGTCATAGACCATTTCTTCTTCTTTTGGTGATATGTATGTCGATTCAATGTGGAAAGGACTTCCTAACTTTTGAAGCACCTCTTTGTTGACTTCACGCCTTGTTTTTTGAATAGAGAAAGGGTTTGGAAGTAGCATGTGCGAAACTTTTTGACTTGTCTTTGCACAGACCTGAGGTAGAGGAACTTTTTGACTTGACTTTGCACAGACCTGAGGTAAAGGATCTAAGAATCAAAAACCTTTTCTAGTGGAACAACACTGCAAATGATGCAAAACCCTTTTCTAGTGCAACATCACTGCAAATGATGCTACATACTTGAAAATGGCAGCATATCTCTCATTGGATATACGAGCTTCATCCAAAATTGATTGAACGTCCCGTGTAGAGAGTTGGTTCTTTTACAAAAGGCTGTCAAGCTATTTAGCAACGATCTTACCATAGCGCTTATCATCCAAGAGCCCAGCTACATTTTTCGATTCAATATGAGCCCATAATGGGCCGAGGAGGTGGTTGTGCAACGCTCCACTTCCTTGTCAGGGTGGAAGCAAAGATCTGCGCAAGAATGTTAGAAGTAAGAAATGTGAGAGTTTATGAATATAAACTTAAGGAGGATACATGCACTCACTTGATGGCTCTCACTCTTTTCTTGATTCCTCCCAAGCCAACCTCCAAGTCCTCGATGTCTCTTAGTTTTCTTTCTCTGGCGAAGACCAAGCACTGTTTGTTTTTCTCTGAGTTGTTGTGTAAGCTCCTTGATGGTCTCCTTGCTGCCTTCAACGTGTTTAGCACATTGCACGACTTTCTGGTGTAAGCGAACATTCTTTCTGTATACAATATCTCTCTCTTGTTGTAGAACGTCATTTCTTGTAGTCAACTGCTTAGTGTAGCCATACAAGCCATGGTGGCCATCTCCGACATAGTTCACTAAGGATGAAATATCCTTAAAAGTTGGAGTGGAGTTTGTGACGGGATGTTTTGGATACATTCTGCAGTCCAGCCAAAGGTCCACATTTTTCATGCCCTATGATCTTAAGTTCTCCTTCGAAGCTTCCGAAAGCATCTGCTGTTTATTTTTCTTGCAGAGGGGTTCATACCCTCGTGAGAACTCTATGTGCATGTGATACACATCGTTCCTATTCCTTGTAGAATTTTTTTGTGGAGAAGCTACAAGTGTCAACTGAGACACGACTGATTGAAACTGTGTGCAAAAGGAGGTGGGGGAGATAGAAGAATGGCAATTTGAATATCACGCGCACGTGAGAGCATAGGAGGGAATGGGGGCAAAAAGGAGGCAAGGAAACAGAGCTTAGTTTTCAAAAATGCAGAAGATTGAGATATTTGGCATTGAATTCAGTAGCTGCCGTTGTTCTTTGGTCCCCTCAAATTAGCTAAATGCAAATGGAAGGGAGTCTTGAAACCTATGAAAAGATTCTTGGGGAAAAATAGCACCAAAGATACATGGCCCTGGTAGTGCACAAATTGGGAGTGTGTTGCTAGACCCAAGAATCAATGCGGTATTGGGATCTGCAATCGTGTAGTGCAAGCAAAGGCCTAGTGTGCTAAGTTTATGGTCTCAATCGCAAAACAATCCCAAGCATGGGACATCATGACAAAGGACATGATTGAAAAGGTGAAGCTCTTCTCTCAAGGGGGCTCGTGGAAAGAGGGAGGGGGTTCATAATAAATTGCTAGCAGCTCAATGGACAACCCTAAAATTAGACGGCACCATGCCTAGTGTGCTAAGTTTATGGTCTCAATCACAAAACAATACCAAGCATGGGCCATTAGGCAAAGGACATGATTGACAAGGTGAAGCTCTTCACTCAAGGGGGCTCGTGGAAAGAGGGAGGGGGTTCATAATAAATTGCTAGCACCTCGGTGGACAACCCTAAAATTAGACGGCACCATGGACGAGCTGGTATGAAAGTGTATGAGAGCACTTGAGGCACTAGAATGAGGAGAGGAAAAACTGCATAACACACTGGTCCCCATGCAAGTGGGAAGTGAATTATTGAATCTCAAATGGAGAGAAATTTCCAGAAAGTTCAATACCAAAGGACTCCGACATTTGGCCCAATATTGGGATGGAAGTAGCACACGATCGAAAGAAGCAGACCAATTGACTACCCAATTTCACGTCAATGGAGCTATAATAATGCTAATAAACAGATCCATCAAAGGGTTGGGCAATGTGCTGATGCCAATAAGTGAGGTTGAATTTGACTGGAAAGCTTGGCATTGACACAAGGATAGAAACATGACCAATTGCAAACCAAGGAAATTTATTGTAAATTAATTTTCAAAATAGATTGGTTCTCCCTCCTCAATCAATAGTGGCAAAAGCAATAGCTAGAATCGGTGGGAGTCAATGAAAGGAGAATTGAGCTATGGAAGAAGAGCCATGGAGGATCACTTCAATGTAGCACTCATGGTTGTGTGAGCACCATGGTAATAGAGAGATCAAAAGATTAAAACAAATATACTAAATAGAATGAGATAAAACTTGCTTGATTGATTGACATAAAAGAGGAAAGAGGATGCAAGTTTAGGATAATGGCCTCTCATAGGGTGAAGATGGAAGGCGATAATAAATGAAAGAAAGTGATATGCACCACATGTGGTAAAGGGAAAGTAGTATGTGGACTACAATAAATAGAATATGGCTATAATGTGTAGCATGTGTGTATAGCTAAGAAGCATGTATTAGGAAAATCGATATAGGAGGTTGTATCCATGCACATATGGTGCATGCTAGTGAAAGGCTATGGTGGGTAGAGTAATGTGGCATTCATTATGTACTTATAATATTTTAAAGAGAGAAAGCTTGACTAAGAGGTTAACTTAATGCACAATCTATTAGAATGTAAGCACACTCACAACTTGATTATTCAACTTGAGAAAATAATTACAAAGCTTATTATATAGGCATAGCACCTAGTGCTGAAACCTATCCAAAGGTCACTTGAGTCTTCATGAAAGGGAAATATGCCTCTTGACCCTTTTGTTTGGCTCTACACATGACCCTGGGGACATCACCTGCCAGCACATGGCTATCACATGATGCTACACACATGGCATCCACACGGTAGTCTACATGGATAGGGTAAGTTTTTGCAGTGCAACAAACCTCGCACCTCAACAATCCTCCCCTTCTTGGTTTTGTTGTACTAATCACACACACACTCCTCCCCTCAAAACATACTAGGAGGTAGGTACACAATTTTTTCTTTCCTTTGACACATAGGTTGTAGGTACACAAACCTCCCTTAGAGAAAAGAAGGACATGGAAGACAATATCCCCCAATCACAAGGTGGGATATACAAATCCTCCCCTACAACACAAATGCGGGAAGTAAAAATGATAGTGCTTCACAACACATCATCATAGACTATATTAACTTGATTGTTAGGACCTTCATCACTGAAATATACAGTAGCAAGGTTGATTTGGCTTTGCCTTTGTCCTTGTACAACTCTTTGTAGCTGCTTGTGGTGTTGTTGCTGGAAAAATTTACTTGTCTATCATTGAGCTTGCAATATTTGGTAGCATGATTATTTTAACCACAAGTTTTACAAGGGTTTAATTCATAACAATCTTTAAAAAGGTGGTTGGTTCTCCTATAGCGAGTACACTTAAGACTTTTCTTTTCTGTTGAAATTGCTTGATATTATTGCATAAGCTCCACTTGTGCCTCCCTTTATTTTCTTCTTGTGTTGTTGTAGAGAATTAATCACATCGTCAAGGTTGGGAACATGCTCCTTCTCCTTGAGTACGATGACAATCTATCCATAGTCTTCATCACGTACAACCTTGAGCAAGACTTTGAATGTAGGCAAGTTGGGTGCAAATGCTCTTGAGCCGGTTTATGAGTGAAGAAATATCCTCTCGATGCTCCATAAATAGGCTATAGAGTTGCATCTTTAGGGATATTTTGGAGTGCTTTGCAATGGTTCCAAAATGCCACTGTAGGCATAACAACTAGTGCTTACACCTATCCAAAGGTCACTTAACTCTTCGTGAAAGGGCAATATACCTCTTGAACCTCCTTCTATTTGGCTCTACACATGACTCTTGGGACATCACATGCCAACACACACATAGGCTATCACATAATGATACACACATGGCATCTACATGATGGCAGTCTACATGGATAGGGTGAGTTCTTGCAGTGCAACAAACCCCACACCTCAATAGCTAGTATGCTTGGCTTGAGGTATTGGTCACAAACAATGTGTAAGCTAAAGGCTTACCCCAACAAATGCCCTCGTAAGATGAATATTACATAAAAAGCATGGATTCTAATCAAGGAGTCAAATATGAGCTACATTGGGTAGCTAAATATGGCTCATAAGATTGATCCAACGCAAGAAGGGTAGGTCTTACCACCAAAATTTGGGTTTGGGATAGTGTATAAACCCATTACAGTACATTCTCATAGTAGATAGTGTTGCCGTCCTCTTCTTCTTCTTCTTCTTCTACAACATGTACTTTGCCTTTGGAGTCTTTACATGGTGTTTAGGCCAAGGGTTGGTCATGGCCCAATGACGAACTAGCACGGGGGCTTGTCTATAAGAATAGAGAAGGATGGCGGGGTGGAGCACATGGTTCCCTACCTCTAAGCCTCTCAATGGTATCACAATTGGAGTTTTAGTCTCTAATTGGGGGCATGCTTTTGGATGCATGCAAGGGGGGTAGGCAAAGCAAGCTGTGGAGGGAAAGAAGCCGAACTCCGTGTGTGTAGGGCCCCCAACACACACACACACACACACAAGCCGACTTGCACAAATTTCTCTCTCTCTCTCTCTCTCTCTCTCTCTCTCTCTCTCTCTCTCTCTCTCTCTCTCTGTGGATGCACGTCATCATAGCAGCAAACCCGGCCGAGCACCTCCCACAACGCTCTCTCTCTATTTGTTTGCCCGCACATTGCTCGTGTTTTTCCCATGGCCATCAAACCTTGAATTCACAGTCAAAAGCTTAGTTGAGGGTCACAAAATTTCTGTTGCAATTTCATTTGGTTCAAATTTGTCTCTTTTGACGTGTCTGTGGCGCTCTTCATCGGAGGAAGGTTCACCATGTGACAGGTGGGGCTCCTTCCGTGGCATCCTTTAGTAAATCCATTTATGGTTTGGTTGGGAAAGTTTCATGGAGTGGCTCCCCTGTTAGCTGGATCTCTCTATGTTGGTATGGATGTGATGTCGTAGCAAGGTTATCCTATGTGATGGGATGTTGTTGTAATGGGCGCTCATGACACTTGTTGTGCATGAGGTACAAGTGTCATGAGGTTATCGTGTAAATTTTTTGGGAATTTTAATGTACTTCTAACTCACCAATTGGTAAGTACTTAAAAAAAAAAAAGCAAGTCACGAGGCCTGGCAATCAAAAGATATGCACAAGCAAAGCATTAACATAATCAAGCAACATAGCAACCACGAAATAAACTTAAGCCTTGAACTTCCACAATTGCAAGCAAAGTCCACACAAAGCCTCAACGTTTTTCTAAGTAAGAGAGAGAGAGAGAGAGAGAGAGAGAGAGAGAGGCTTCAAAAAGAGTATCCCAAAATCCCACATTAGGGACAAGGATTACTTTGGTGGAACAAACGATGTAGTCCAAGGTTTAAAAGAGTAGCATAAAGAACTCAAGTTTGAAATCATACAAACTCGAGTGAAGAGATGAAGCTTTTTAAAACCTCCGTACATCCTTTTCTTAAAAAGAGAAATACTTACGAAATGCGAGTTAGAAGATTAAGAATAGCCAAAATTAATTACACATTGTATCATGCTCTTAGAGAGCCATGGAATCCCAATTTCAATATAGTCTTGATCTACAGGGAGCCATCTAGTACATGATGAGCATAAAAGAAGCACAAAGCATATTGTCAAAAAGAAGAAGAATAACAACCTTCGAGGGGGAGCCACCACGCAATGGAAGTTTTCACCTTGCCCTTGTGTGTCCACATCACGTCCAATGTGCTACCATTATCAGCAATGAAAGTGAAACCCACATAACACGACCTAGCCTTACAAGCATGCACATAGCTTAGACTCATCAAATCCATGTCACGACACCCGGTAGAGAAAGGGACCAAATCTCATCGACGTCCTGCACATTGTTGTCCAAGAGGGCCATTGAGGCCAAGCCCCATTTCCATTGAGGATAAGATCCCTCCTAGCTGAAAACCCCCTCACAACCATGGCAATGATTCACCCCTAAGGGAGGTAGGATCATTGTCGTCTCTTGTTCTCCAAAAACAAAGGTTTGAAGCAAAGGAGACCCTGTGCAACGATGAGGTAGTTAGCTAGGAACGCCACTCAGGGGTGACCTCCACCCAACACAAAGCATGTATGAGCCCCCACTTGGATCTGTAGTGACTCCCCACCCTTCACCCACCTTGTAAGCCTCCCTGCTCTCAATGGGAAGGGCGGGCTGAGGAGTATTACAAGAAGGCTAGCGAAATATTTCCAGTGGTTGAAAAAATCGAGCTAGTTTGAGAGCATAGAGAACCTCTTTCAAATGCAATCCTTAGGTCTTAACTTTTTAACACAGCACACATTGATACAAACTAACATATATAATGTATCGAAAGATCAAACCATTAATCTTTCAACCTTGAGGCACACAAGAATTTTACATTGAAAAATTACAAAAAGAGTACATTGCAAATTTTTGAATTGAAATTCTATAGGTGAGATCCTTTAGGACCATCTATGCAATAGTAAACCCAAGACATACTTAAATTTTAGGAAATGGAGCGAGTTCAAAAGCAAAGAGAACATCTTTGAAATGAAACCCTGAGTTCTAAATTTTTAACACAACACATTGATACAAAACCAAAATGGAAAATATTTCTAAAGGTGTGACCATCAGTCTTTTAAACCTTGAAGAAAATGCTAGTTTTACATTGCAAAATTATCAAGAAGAGTATATGGAAAAATTTGTAGATTGATACTTCTATGAAGAAAACATCCTCCTATGAAGAGTCACACTCATCATCAACAAAAATATTATGAATGTGAGGTGTTGCTGGAGAAGCTGCAAATCAAAGCGATCATCTGATGCCATTCGTCTTGCCTCTACTTCAACATACACAGGCAATATACTTCACAAAAAATTAAAAAATTATAAACTAATCAATTAGTGTAATGAGATCCTTTACAACCATCTAAGCAATATTAAATCCAAGGCATACTTAGAGATCATTAAACACACAATGAAATAGGAAAACCAAAACACACAAAGAGTGTCCAAAAGTGTAAAAAAGGTCCAGTTATGAGATGGGAGCCTCACTAGTCATCAAAAGGGTTCCCACCCATAGGCCTATCACCCTCATTCTCCAAATTTGTAGGAACCTAATCTCTCTGCTCCACTTTTTGCTATGTATCATAGGTTGCAAAAAACCTGTAATAATGATATCATCAGTGTCCAAAGCACAACACCCACGCTCTGAAGCCACACATGCCACTAACATAGGTGCCATCTTGCACCTAAACTCCAAGCAAATGCCTCTACTCCTGCATAACATCTCTACAAAAGCACCCAAAAATGAGGTGCTCCGCTGCAATGCTCCACACCAAGGCACCCCAGCTGCGGAAATGGGTATCGAGGTATCCGAGATATAGTGCCGCATGATAGAATCTGTAGGCCTCATGCCAAGTTCTCGAAAACAAGGCATACTCTCAGCTATGTAAATGGGTGATGTTGGACCCCTTCGACGCACCATGTACAACATCGAGGTCTCAAACTACACACATACAATAGAAGAAACATTATGTTTCTTTTGAAAAAGAAACACATCTTAAATGAAAAGTATAAGATAACAACAAATCAAAAATAGCGATCACCTCAACTCTTTCTCCTCCTGTCTCCATGTAGCCGAAGGGAGTATGATGAAGCACCACTATCTGTCAATAAATCTACATGTCGGAAGCAATACTAAACCTCTCCACCCATCGGAGTGAATCACCTAAAATGAAAATTACCACGTGAGTGATTAATGAATTTCAAATGTGAACTCCAAATACGTACTTTAAAGTGGGGAAGGCTACAAACCCGTGAAAGAGGTCATGATTAACAACCATCCCGTGTACGATAAGGTGTTCCATGCAAGATGAATTCCTGCCCGAACACACCCTACCCGAACATGATCCTGTGTGATCCTATCCACATAGGATTGACACCATAGTGACTAATCAAACCTCCATAAGGAAAGTCCAAGAAAATGAAATCAGCAACCCATGCAACTGACTTGCCACATCACCTACAAACAAGATCGCTTTGACGGGCCTTGAGCATATATGCTCATGAACCAAAGACCAAGATGGAGACCTAACTCCCAATGAAAAATCTCCAGAAATGGCAATGTAATCTCCGGTGACAGCTATACATTGATCAAAATTGACTAGTTTGACCATGCATCGTAACATCAAGACACGACACAATCGAGAAGATCCACCAATATCTGAGAAATAATTGTTCAATATTAGATAAAAAATCCATGTAATTGACCATAAAGTATAATATGGATCATAAGTACAAGTGATAGTACAATCATGTGAGGATGGCATAGCTTCCTTCATCAAACCATCTGCAGTAGTGTCTACTATAGCTTCCTTCCCTTTTTGAGACATCCCTTTTCAACGAAAATACTTTAAAAATACAAAGTTTATATATATCAAGACAAAACATGCAAATAATAATTTTCTGCGATACCTGAAGATGACTGTGTTGATTGCATTGTTGGGCATGTTGGAAGCCTTATACATACATCACCCAGCTCCATTGACATTAGAAGCTCCATCTCTAAGCATGGCATCTCTAAGGTCTCTCTCACGAGCCAACACATGGCCTTTCTCCATGCCAATCCACCAAGGACAAGCTTCTCCCATGAATAAAGCTTATGCAATTTCTCTGAATACATGCATGAATCGGGTAAGTTCAATTGTGTCCACTTTTTGGCAAGCAATGGAATCAAAAGAAGAATCTTTTGAGTACCATAAAGGCCAAGAATCTTGACAAAAAACTCAATTCATACATTATTTTTTCACATATATAAATAAATAAATAAATTGCAATATGATAATAAAGGTCCCTGTATGCTAATCGTTGTGCAGCCATACACAAAGTGTCTGTCTTTTTGAGGGCTTGTTTATCAACATCTTTTGTTCTCATTTCCAAAGACACCTCCAAAGGAAAGAGATAATGCTTAGCCTCAAGTTTTATCTCCTCAAAGTAAAATATCACAGTACAATCAAGTGACAATACAACATCTCCACATGTGCCCAACATATCCGTCACCAATTGTGATGCTCTATCAAATACCCTAGCCAGGAGACCCTCCCAACAAAACCAGCTTGAATCCACCCAAAAATGGAATTGAAAAACATTCAATATACTTGCTTCAAAGCATCAAAAGCTTGAAGTATAAGAAGACTCACATTCTATAAACATGGTCTCCTTTTTTAATGCCATATGCAGCTCCACTAAGATTCACTGCCTCTAGAAGAGACAACCACAGCAACTTGTTTTGAATTTGAGCATCCAGAACAACAATTAAGTTAATCTTCTCCAATGTTGCCCAACTTCTAGGGTTCCATTTCAATGACAAAACTTTTGCTAGCCAATCCGAACCCAAGTGTGGGTCCAAAATGTTAAGAAGCTAACAACACCAAAAAACAACCTTATAAAAAATATGTCGTTAAACCTTATCTTTCACACTATAAAATTTGCAAACAAGAAAGAATACCTTCCCAATCTTATCTCTGAACTTTGTAGTGAGGTCATGATATATTCTATCTTGCTCTTTCTTTAAATCGTCATTAGACAAACTCTCACGAGAGAGATGATCCACCCTTGAGTTGTATTCCTTGGTCATTTGCACCTATCAAAAGAAATAAATATTACATATTCATTTCAAAATTGCATGACATTTAACACAAAAGAGACAAAAAGCATTCCACTTACATCATAGACAAGCTGTGCTAGATATTTACGTGTTAGAGAATACCATGGTCCCTGCCCCTTCGAATAGTATTTTCTGACATCTGCGATTGGCAATTTTCGATCCTTCTCGGGTAGAGCTTTTAGGTAAACGTCAGGATCAGTAGCACAAATATGAGACAAATTCACAATCTCATCCCAAAGATGTGTAGTAACAAGAGAATGGGAATTCATGCTAGTAACACCAAACAAAAGGATTCAGAACTTTGCATTGACTTTGTAACAAAAAACAATTCTCAGTAATCCCAAAAGTTTAAAAGAGCACTTACAAGTTCATTCTCTGAAGGCTGCTTAGCAAAGCAATTCAGGGACTTTGGTAGGATCAACAATTGTACAAAGAACTCTGCAATGCTTATCTTTTGATGTAGAGAAATTTTCTTTTATGGCTTGGGTCCATTCCACTGTTCTATGGTTACCCTCCCATACATAGAACATATGGCCCACAAAACTTGACAACCTTAGATTACTCTGCAACTCCATCTCAAAATCTTCATTGACCTCCACCCAAAGAGGATCCCACTCTTTTTGTCACCTCATCTACATAAGATTATGTGTCCATTTGCAAAGTAGCTTTAAAAACAAAATAGTTCAAAAATTAAATTAAAGAAGTTTTTCCCACCTGTGACCATTCTTTCCTCTCTCTGACATGACCACAAGAAAACAATAAAAGACCCTTTTTCTTGCATGTAGCCTTCTTTTGCAAAGGCTGACTTCAAACCATTTAAATCATCCCTCAAAAACCTCGAACTTTGGCATATGGATAGAGATGACAAAGTGGAATAGGAGGACAATGAAAGCAACTGAAGAGTCTAGTAGAAGCCAAAATATCAGCACCTTTATGTGTAAATGCATTTGATTCATCTTTTGGCCCAATGGCTGCAGAAATCTCATCCCTTATCTCCCAAGGCACAATCTGCAAATTACTTTCTTCAGCAGCCAAAATGGGGTTCACATCATGTAAAGAACCATGTCCCATCTCAGGAGACAAAACATCGTCTTTAAGTAATTCCTGACCTGCTCCCATTTCTGACTCTGAAACAGAGCTAATTTTCTCTGAGGAATCATATGTTCCAATTGGCAAAGAGTCCAACACCCTCCTACCTGAATGACCCCTAGATCTTGGACTAGACAAAAAATTATTTAGAAACAATAAAGTCATCATATTGAATATACTTTTGACATTTAATGACTTAAAGAGCTCAAAAAAATTAGGTAGAGTTTCATTTAGGGAAAATTACCAAAATACCCCTCTAATTTGTGGAAATTCCCAAAATACCCCTCAAATTTCAAAAATTCCCAAAATACCCTTGATATTTTGTCATAATTTCCCAAAATACCCCTCAAATTGTCCAAAATTCCCAAAATACCCTGGTTGTGAGATTAAATTTTTCCAAAGATTAAAAAATTTGTACCTTTCATAAGAAGACTGATCGTCTATCAATACAAGATACTAAAACTAGAATTTGAGTAGGTTATGTGGGCTTTGGAGATGAATTGCTTCATTATTTTTAGATATGATTGCCCTTTTTCGCGAGGTAATTTGTGACAAATTACATACTAAGCACTCAAAAATGGATTTTGATTGTCAGAAAAGAATAAAGGAATGATAAGCTTGAATAATTCAACCAAAATAGATACAAGGATATTTTGGGAATTTTTGAAATTTGAGGGGTATTTTGAGAATTTCCACAAATTAGAGGGGTATTTTGGTAATTTTCCCTTTATTTGAGGGGTATTTTGGGAATTTCCACAAATTAGAGGGGTGATTTTCCCTAATAATTAAGCATGGATTTCAGGCAGGTAATCATTGAGACATTCTCTCTCTATGCAAACGTTAACTTGCAGCTCTGTCTCACCCTCTCTCTCTCTCACACACTAGGTCACACAGTGCACACACCTCTCCTTATCTCTCTTTCATGCACCAAAGAATAGTGTGCACACAGCTCTTTCATGCTGACTCAAGAGTCGACCATCTCTGTGTGTGTGTGTGTGTGTGACAGCCTGCAGCCCGCTCTCTCTCACCTTGCCAATCTGCAAGTGAGTGAAGTTGTCAACTGCCGAGCTTTCATTGTTTGGCGCTAATCTACACTAATTCTAAATAGCACCAATAATATATCTATATTATATCTATATTAAAAAGAGAGGAGTCGGATCCACGTGTCTGCAAATGCCTACAACCATGGCCCTTCCCTCCCTTTCTACCACCCGTTTCCCTTCCTTTGGCCAACGTGGCATAACCAGCATGGCTTATGCACACACAACATGGCAAGGTTTGTTTTCTGAGTGTGCACACTTGCATGATTCAAGGATGCCCCTTGAGCTGCGATTTCTCCTCAACCTGTGGTTGCCGGTTGCACATCATTAACTCTTCCACAGTGGCATGCACAATTCAAGGGGTGCTCTCGTCAAAGCTTCCCATAAGTCAAGACGCCCCCCCCCCCCCCCCCCCCCCCACCAAAGAAATCCATCTGCTTTTGTAGTGCAAAATGCAGATCTCTGAGGTTGAGCCTCAATTAGCGGCTCTCAGGTTTGCTACGAATCAGTAGAGTTTGCTACCTCCACAGCTAATTCTGAGTGCAGATCTATCAAGTTCCTTAACTGTGAGACTGGCGCCCTATCGCAGCTGGAAGGCCCCCTTACTGCTTCCGCAGAGGCGATGATGGAATTTCCTGCACAGTTTGGGTGTGTGCAGACGCTGCAGGCCATGGGGAATCTCTCTCTCTCTCTCTCTCTCTCTCTCTCTCCAATCAAGGCCAACATGCAGAGCCGCCTATTTGAAATCTCCTTAATCTCCTTATAGTATTCCACGGGGGATTGAAGATGCAACCGTCTTGCACTACCCAATCTTGCCAACTCGACACTGGTGTGCTACCAACTGTCTTGCGAGCTCGGCATTGCGGCACTTCCCAACTATCTCGCCACCTCGAGCTGTGGACCTACAAGTGTTGTTGTTGAACCTGCCCTTGAGTTGCGGATACTACGCTGCCCAATTGTCTCACCACCTTGAGCCGCAAGCGCTGACCTTAAACTGTGGTTAGTTGAATGCCACCTCGAGTTGCTATATAACCTCGAGTCCATATCTGCTATATAAGCTTATGCCACAACTCAACACCTTTTCACAACAGAAGGTATGGTGCTAAACCAAAGCAAGGGGTTCTCTGAGAGAGAGAGAGAGAGAGAGAGAGAGAGAGAGAGAGATGAGAGTGATCATTTGGTTTTTTTCTCTGCAGGTTTTTGATTCTTTCTATCCTAGCTATCTCTCAAGCCAGGTATGCCGCATGGCCCTCATATTTAGGTATTTTTTATATGGCACCAACGCATCTGCGCCGCCGCCGCAGGTCGCTGTACAAATGAGATATTTTAATGCTTATTTACACTCAACAGTGCTCGCTTAAGCATTGGAATCACAATCAACAAGTCCCTTAGACATCTGCGCCGCCACAGGTCCCTTAGACGATTGTACAGATGCATTTTTTTCATGCTTATTTGCACTCAACAGTGCTCGCTTATGCATTAAAATTACATACAACAATAATATACGAAAGCCACTAAAAACAGGCTCAAATGATATGCGCCGATGCAGATGCGTTCAAGGAATTTCAAAAGCAAACAAACTGTTGGAGTACCTCTCGTTGGGAATGCGACTTGGACAAGTTGGAGCAGGAGGCCAATGTGGGGATGACCTGGGCGTGGACCGGTTGGAGACTCTTGAAGCAGGACGCTCTGCCATTCTCATTTTCTCTGTGTCTTGAGACTCACATTTTAAGCTAGGTTACATAACAGAAAGGTTTTCTAGCGATAAGACAGAGAGAGGATTATTAAAGACACATATCACTTTAAAAACCTTATACAAGAGTAATTAATAAACTCCACAAGATATGCAACTTTAAAAAAGATATGGACGGCGTCTTATTGATTGGTCGCATTGATGAGCCATTGCATGTAATAATACCTCACACGTGAGAAAATTATTATAGAGTATCTCGTTCTGTTTTTATGTTTTGTTTAAAATATTCATTTCTGGCTTGCTCAACAATTTGTTTTCATGAACATGTCTAGACACGTAACTATTTACGGTCCTTTAAAAACACAGAAGCTTGTCATCATGTTAGATAAAAGCCATATTGAGCTTTCAACATCTAGTATCAAAAGTCACTTTGCACCTGGGGCTGCAAAGTTTTCCCTGCTTCCTTTGACATTATCAGGTGATCATGTGAAGTTGGAAGAGATTCCAATAAGCTCGGGGGGAGAGGGGTATTTGTTGGATCATGAATACTCTCAGTTCTACAAAGTTTGCGTAGTCAATTTTGGTATCGGTACCTCTGAAGCTCCTATCCGCCTCGACTTAGAACTACATGAAGCCTCAAAACCCATCAAAACTGCAGTTGAAATGATTCGGGATTTGCCTAAACAAAGTAGTTTATTTCAGTCACTAAGTCAAATTGGAGAGATTTTAAAAGTGAAGGAGCTACCTTCTCACTATGATGGATATGTTGGGGTTGAGCTCCCAGATCCTGGAGACTCGTCTGGAATGGCAGGGATAGAACAGTGGCATGATAGTCATTTGTGGACAGAGTATGTCACTTCTAGTTCAGATTCATTTACAGGTGCATATTTAGTAGGTGTTTAATTGAACATCTGAGATGTATAAATGTTGACGGCCCATACTACATTGGGCTCAGGATATGTAATGAAGTTCACTGGAAAGTTTGATTATTAAAATCTCCTCCATGCGGGCTAGTATCACCAAAATATGGAGCTTTAAGTTGTATGCATTGCTCTCAGGCATCAGAATGTGTCACCATTTGTCCTGCTGTCATCTACTACTGTTTGCCAAGAGTAAATTATATGCCACCAGATGTGTTCTTCATTTGGGGGAACACAAACATCCTTGTCGACAAGGAAAATGTAGAGCATCAGAGGTTGATATTGATGCACTATTGAAGAAACGTGCTACTCTAGAACCATTCACAACTCCAACGCAGTTGGAGCGTGTGACAACCCAGAACATTATTTTTGAAAAATTAGTTGTTGAAGGTGAGCCTGTCTCAAATGACATAGGTGATGATGAATTTGCCGCCTTTTTGGATACAATTACCCCATTATCAAATAAACGAAGAATTGAAAGAACATTAGAGATTGCAAAGAAAGCAAAGAACATTTTTGCTAAAGGCTTGGACGTTGTTCTTGACCTTAAGAGTAAAAACAGATATCCTTACATACAAAGTGTTCTTTTTCCAGGACAACTTGGGAGAGATCAACAACCACATGTTTTCAAGATGTCTGTGAAAGGTCATGGTAGTGGGGTTGACTTAGTTAATAGAATGAGCCCAGGCGGGAACCTTGAAAGTATGTGGATCCATTTTGATCATGTTCATCGTGTTAATGGATGGCCAACCATGTTTGCACATGTCTATGATCCATTTGTGCGCGAGTTAATGACCATTGCTACTTGTGAGTTTACTGTTGAGAACAAGTTTGCTCAAATTGAATTTTGAAAAATGCTTAATAAACTTGTCAAAGATGCAGGCTTTGAAAAGCCAGAGTTTAGAGGCTTTATGGCAGATGAAGCTAATGCTAACTGGATTGCAGTTCGCATTGTTTATTTTGGAGGTGCCAAAAACATCACACCTGGCAAAGAAAGATCATGCTTTTCACTAGGAACAGTCCATGATACGACACACAACCAAGTGTATTCGCCCTTCGTCTCAAGAAGAGCACAAAATCTTATGCCACAAGTGGAGATGTGCTCCTTCAGAGAATCAAGCTGACATTTGCAAGGGGAAGCTACATCGCTTTTAGAACATTGGTCATGCTATTCATGATGAGATTCCATGTTTATAAACATGGTTGGCTTGGTGGGATGTAAGAGTGTCGCATTGGGGGGGAGAGATTTGTGTCCCAAGATGAACCTGGTATATTTATCCCTAATACATATCTATCAGAGACAAAGTATGCAAGCATGCGAGCTTCTGTTGTCTATAAGGAGAATCTCAACTTGTACGAGGCAGCTGGTGTGGACATGTCAATGGCAGTACTACAAAGTGTGAAATATAATGCCTATCTTAAAGGTGTTCGTATTTTTGTTGGACCAGGCTTAGAAAACTTGGCAGAGCGCTTTAAGCAACGTACTTCTGGTGCTTCAACTGCAAATATACTAGCTGATTATGCTAATGTTTCTATGGAGGAAATGGGTTTCAATAGAGTTCTTTCTAACCCTCTTTATCTAGGGTGGAGAAGCCACTTTGAAGTCGCCCGAGGAAAAATTTGTCATTATTGAGGGGATTTTATAGATTGATCACATTTGGAATACAAAGATTGCATTATATCCCTTGTGTTTTTCCAATTTGATTTAATTGCTCAATTTCAAGAAGTTTAATGTTTGACATTTTGTTAATGTTACAAAAACCCAAGACCCAAGAATTGTTAATGTTACAAAGACCCAAGACCCAAGAATTGTATCCAAAGATAAAACTTACAAGCAAGAGTCCAAGTGTATTCCAAATTTTTGTCTCTAAATTGAGAGGTAATTTATGACCTTTAGAAGTCACCTATCTCAGAACTGGCTGCTTTAAGCCTACACACTTTGTGTGCATGGAAAAACATCTTACATTTCAAGAAATGACTATGTTACCTTATGAGGTTGCATTTTTACTTTCTCTTTTATTGGCACAATCAGGGCTAGAAAAATACATTTTTCCCAACGGAAGGAAATAAGGGCAAACTTGAAATTCTAATGGTTTTGTGGTCAAAATTTGAAGCCTTTGTCGGTATTTACACTAAAACTTGTGTAAATTTGCCGGTTTTCTTCAAGGCAAGCTCAAAATCTAACTGGGATTTTATGATTTTAGCCGGTTACACTACACTGTACCCTGGTTTTTTTTCTAACACTGGGCACAAAATAGACAAAGATGCAATACCACACACACACTCTACATATAGAGAGTAGAGGAAAAACATTCCATTGTATGTACCAAAGGTTTAATCGGGGGTTTAATCAATAATACAGAGTTGAGAGACCTACTTGGTGATGAATCCATGCAAAAGGAGATTATTATGAGGTGCGCCATAGGCACATTAGACCATTGAGGTCCAATCTTTCAATCGGGCATATCAAGCTTGAAATTTAACTAAACTCCGTGGCCATGCGTGCTAACAAAAGACGTAGCTAGATTTGACCTGCTTGCTGAAAAAGACAACCGTGTAGCCAAATTGAGTAGCACAAAAGCAGAAAAGATTTTGTTGGCAAGGTAAGACCGAGCAAATGACAAACTCAAAATGTGAAGGGATAAATGCAAGAGGATACACTTTGTAACAGATTCACAAAAGTCCATAAGTCATAATCAAGCACCATAATTAATAATGGCCAGTAGGATTTATAGAGGAGGTATGTATAAATCCAATGCGGGCATAAATCACATTTGATAAAGGATCTGCATACGATCACATACTAGAGACCCATATGAGAGCTTCTTATGCCTTCCATTCATCAACACGTCTCTTGATACAATAGCATTCTTTGTCAAGAGACCTATATATATCACTGGCAATAAGCTTTACAGTCTCTTCTTTGGATAAAATAGAAGTAAACAAAGTAGACTTAGAAAATCATGTGAGGAGGAGGAGGATAGAAATTGAAGAGAATAATCCATACCAAATAAAGCATCTACCTAAGTAGATTGTGTTGAACCAAAAGGACTCATGATGGCCATCATGAAGCTAGGATCAGCATCACCGATGAGACCATGCCGAAGCTTGTGCATCTCACCTTCCATGCTTACTGACACACTCCAGTCCCTCCAAAGTAAGCCATGCTAAAACATTGCCCATGATGGGCGTAGGCTCCTGATGTTTCAAGTTCTTCCAAAGAGTTTGGCTGAGAGGGCTGAACTTCCGAATCATCTCACCATTTTTTTATACTTGATTGCTAGGTGGCAGCCATTGATGATGATCTACCTACCTAGAATTAGGCAATTGCTGTTGCATGAGCTCCAAAACATTCATAAGAAGTTTTGGACAAATTCTCACAATAATTCCCACATTTTGACTTACCTCAACATCATGAGCTTCTGTGAGGGAGGCAATGAATACCTAGCTAGGTACGATTGGGGGCCCACCGGGCCGGTGGTCCCTTGCCCCCAATCATACTTAGTTAGGTATGCGGTGCCTCTCGAGCACAAGCTCATGATGTTATTCATTGTATGAAAAACACTGGAAAAGACTCCGTTTTCCTACATGAGAAAATTTTTAAATCTTCTTGTGAATGGTCTTGTGAGTGGCACCAGTGCAAACATGATAGATGGTGTTATCTGCATGGTTCTATTTAAGAAAGAGCATCTTTATTTGAAGGCATACTCATTTTCATCTGGTGCAGCACTAGAAGAAGCCAATGAGTACACTTATACGAAAAAACAATTAGAATCAGGCGCTGCCCATTTTCTTTTAGCAAGAGAAATGTCATTGGTTGGGATCACTTGGAGGTGCAAGCTTGATTGCCACCATTCCCTACCTGCAATACACCGCAATAAGATCCCTAAAAGCTAACAGATTTTTGAGAAGTTCTCTAGCTCACAACTTGGCTCTTGACACAAAACCACTGACTGCGAGCTGCTCTTTCTCAGGTTCTTCACCCAACATGCGAGTTTTCTGCAACCTTTGCCCCATCTCTGTGAGCTTCATCAACAAATTTCAGCCCTTGCTTGAATGCAAGCCTACAAGCATGTAGCAAATAGTGGACACATAAGCTTGTGAAGAGGAGAAATAC
Organism: Adiantum capillus-veneris; assembly: GCF_014529385.1. NCBI lineage: Eukaryota > Viridiplantae > Streptophyta > Polypodiopsida > Polypodiales > Pteridaceae > Adiantum > Adiantum capillus-veneris. Next base: position 98,225,359 of record NC_140941.1, on the reverse strand, counting down.
AAACTTTAATTCTAAGCTTGTATGTGTGTGTGTGTGTGTGTGTGTGTGTGTGTGAGAGAGAGAGAGAGAGAGAGAGAGAGAGAGAGAGAGAGAGAGAGAGAGAGAGAGAGAGAGAGAGAGAGAGAGAGAGAGAGAGAGAGAGAGAGAGAGAGAGAGAGAGAGAGAGAGAGAGGTTGCAACGAAAGCACCCCTTTTCCTTGGCCATAGTTGTAGCAGAGGTAGATCAAAGACATAAGTGATACCTATGAAAATAATTTTCTATGCCACCTTGACCTCAGCTACAACTCCTCTACTCCCTTGCCAACCTCTTCCACCTCCTCCACCTCTACATGTCCTCCAACTCAGCCCGCGCCTAACTTGTAAGCCCTATTCTCTAGGTCATCCCCATGTCTTGGTTGTGTTGGATTACCTGCAAGCTGATGTTGAGAGAGAGAGAGAGAGAGAGAGAGAGAGAGAGAGAGAGAGAGAGAGAGAAGAGAGAGAGAGAGATGGGATGAGAGGGATGAGGAGAGCTGAGGGAACATGTAATATTAAAGGCTTCCTACAGCTCATGTTAAACTAGTCTTGCTTGGTGGGCCTTCCCCGTACATAATCTGATAGATTTTGGAGCGTAAATGGGTACTTTGTTAGTTGGTTGTGACTCGTTGTCACCTTGGGTTTTGTTGTGATGACACAAAAAAATGAGTAGAACCAATTGATATGCACCAATAATAGCTCATCTTGGGACTTGATGAGCATTGGGAAGAAGCAAGTTGTGTTCCTTAGTGCTCCATATACAACAAAGGGCTACTAAAGAGGGTAATTGAATCGAGAAAAAGGGTTTCAACTTAACCTACTTTGGTAGTTGTTTGCAGATTGCACCATTCAACCTAGTAATATAAACCATTTAGTCTCTAAACCGTGGAACCATCTTTGAAACACCCATCTAATCAATCAAGCATAGTCAATTTTCCTTTATTTTAATATATAGGTTGAATTGCTAGACTATGAGAAAATAAATGCATGTCTATTTGATATATAGATACGGTGATCGAAACTCAGCATGCATTCATGAGAAAAACATATGGTTAAATTAAACTTAAGGAAGCTTTGACAAACTCAAAAATATAAAAGTCATAAACAGAGTATCAAAATTGAACTACACTATCGACTTGATAATCGTGTACGATTGTCATCCAATTGTGAAAGTTGGTGGACAATGTTTGAGTCAAGCTACAAAAAAGCAATGTGAATAGTTAAACATATTGTCTTCCAATGAAATGTCACAGACTGAAACTACAAAGTATACAGTGCACGTCATGAAGAGGTGCCATACAAAAGTACGGTGGAGAGCTGACGATGTGGTCTCTCCAAAAATTATAAGAAACACGATCCATGCCCTGCCTTGTAGCATGTACGCTTTGCCGTACGTGTCGAAGTTGGAAACTTGCCTGTGCATTGTGTGCGAGCCGTGAAAGGCTGCAAATGTAGAACTAAAAGAGCCTAGCAAGCTCAAAGGGTAGGGGTATGTCACTCACTGCTCAATGCTTTCGTCGTGAAAGATCCTATGCTGCAAAGACAAAGGAGCCACCGTCGATGCCACGCTCAACCACCCCGCGCCGCCGATGCCGTCGCAGTGCTCTCTCTCTCTCTCTCTCTCTCTCAAGCGCGCACACACACACACACACACACACACACACACACACACACCTGTGAGCACACATATAAAGCAAACAAACATGGGTGCAAAAACAAAGACAAGGGGCAATGCGAATGGTCAAGAAACATCTGTTCATGTTGATGATCGCGCTTGATTTGAAGAGTGAACGAGAGAAAGATTCCATGAAGTTTCAAATCCTAACAACAGCAACACGTTTCTGTACACACTAGGTAACACGAAGAATACCTCTAGGAGACACATCAGTGGGAAGAGGCACCAACCCTTATTGAACATAATTAAACATCATAAGGAACCCTAACCTAATTATTTGCACTCCCCCTATAGAGTCAAGGTGGGAGGTAACCCTAAGGCTAAATCCCTATCCTTGTCATCATCAAGAAAAACGAAGTCATCATCCGTGAGACCATATGTGCCATCCGTGTAATCATGTAACTCTTTCTCATCATTAGAGGCACAAATGTTCACTAAGAACATCACTAGACGTCTATAGTCATCTTGGTCAAGAGGGTAAGTTTGTGCAATCGGAGAGACGTCCTCTACTAAGTATGGATCAGTCGTGGTCAAGAGACGTATCAACCATTCTAACTCCTCAAAATTCCTCTCACACGCTAATGTATCTACCAAATCCCATTCACATGCATACACCGTGTAGACTATGTGAAACACTTGTGCAAAGTAAAGAGGGTACCTCTCACCCAAGGTAGGAGTGGATGAATCTATTGTACTAGCTAGCCATATCTGTACACATAGCTAGATGATGGTTAGAGTGAAAATATTATGAGGGTCGTGTCCTCGTGCATAATGTGTTTTTATGATTTTGGGTCATGTACTAGAACTCGTAGGTTTTTAGATTTTTGTTTGGTGGCTCTTACTCTTTTACTTTTTTAGATTTTTCTTTTTGTGAGTATAAGGCTATTTTTATACGTTCCCTAAGATTGGAAGATTGAGAGGTCAGGGGTGAAGGTTAAGAGGGGAGAAAGTGAATAATGGATGTTAGCAAACACTCCACCTTTCCTTGGGTAGATCATACCTTTTGGAATGATGTCATCACCTTTTGAAACCAATTGTTCCAAGTTATCATGGGTGAAGACTTTGGCTAAAAGTTTTTGACCGCCCCTAGGATTTCATCTAGTTGCAAGGGTGGTAAGATACTCTCCCATGATTTTATTTGCAACGTTGTTGTAGGCGGTGAACCTACAACGCGAGGTGCAAACTCTTTATTTTTTGTATGGATATGTAAAATGGTAGGTGGAGGTTGTGTCGAAGCTTCTATTTTCCATATATGAACTACATGAAGAGCAAGAAGTGTTACCATATACATGTGGTAGTGATGTGTGTGAACACACTAGGACCGCCGGGGCATTTTTTCTCTTTAGGAGGTTTTTTCCCCCATGCATTGTATATACACCCATCACTCTAGGGCTATCTAACTTTTCATTGCACACCAAGTAACACACTCTCAATTGTGTGTCTTGAGCTTCCTTTATCTTCTCCAAGTTGTGTGCGTTTCTCGGTAACCCTAATTCCAACAATTGGTATTAGAGCAGGTTGCATCCTCCCAGGATTAGTCGCCAGCAACTCTTGTACATGCCTGCTCACTTTCTCCGATTTCTGTAAGCTTTGGCGAGCTCAGTCTGCTTAGATTTTTGATTCGGGATCATTTTGACCACCGTTTCCACTACAGCCAGGTCTGCACATGCAATTTCATCATTTTGTGCAGAATTTTTGTCAGCACCAAGTACTGCATAACAGGAACATTAGTGTGCAACGGGTTGTGCTATATAGCACGTGCTGGTCTCACTCAGTTTCCCCTCATTTTGGATAGTTTTCACATCAAGTGCATGTATTTTTCATGGCTGACAACAACATAGATGTGTTCAAGATGTTTGCTGCCATTGAGGACAGATTGGATGGGGACAATTACCCTATGTGGGCTTACATGATGCAACATGTTATTGTGTCAAAGGGTGTCTAGAATATTGTGCAGGGCATTGATGTACGTCTTGGTTCTAAGGATGTAGGTGATGTTGAGGATGTTGCAGGTCTTGCTGCAAGGATTGCACTATTAGAGTTGTTTTGCATACGACAGAACAAGCTCATTGGGATGTAAAGGATGCGCAAGCTCATGCGTTGATTGGGTTGTTTTTGAAGCGCACCATTACTCCTCACATTCGTTCAACAAAATCTGCAAAACCGGCTTGGGATATTTTAGCACGTCTTTATGCAAGCCGCAATGAGGCTAAAATTGCTTTGCTGCATAAAGAGCTGGAATCGAAGATTATGCATGATGAAGATGATATGGACACTTTTCTTGCTAGTGTCAAGGATATCAATGAGCAACTTATTTTTGTAGGTGAAGTCATTTTAGATAGCTCCCTTGTGCAGACTGTTCTTGATGCCTTACCAGATTCTTACTAGACTTTTGCTGGTACTTGGAGACTTATGACCCAAGGGAATCCTGAAGTTGTCAAGTTTGATGCAATATGCACATTGCTGTTGCAAGAGTCACTTTCAAGAAAAATCAGGACTAGGTAGTGTGCAATTGAATAGGATTTTATTGCTTCTCAAAGAAAGGGTGGTAACAGCAATGCAGCCACTTCTTATGGTTCTGCTGCGAGTGGCAAAAAATATGTTCCTAATGCTTCTACTGGTAGCAATTCGTCTGGAAATTTTGGTGATAAGGGCAAAAAGAAGATACGTTGCCATTATTGCAGAGCTAATGATCACTTGATCAAGCAGTGTCCTAAGTTGAAGGCCAAAGAGGCTAAAAAGAAAGAGGGTGGCTCCACTGCAAATGCTAGTTCCACTACAAATGCAACCATTGTTAAGTCTTCTGTGAAAGGAGACTGTGATGCTGATGTTGATGCAGAATGGGCTTTTAGTGCAGAGTGCACTTACAATCCTGATGTCCATGACGCATGCATATCAATTGCTGCAGATTCACATGTGTGGTATTTCAACAATGGTGCTACAAAGCACATTACCTCACATCGTGAATTGTTCACCTCTCTTGAGTTTGTCCCTCATGGGAATTTAGTCACTTGTGCCAACAATGCCTCTTATCCGGTTCAGGGGGTTGAAAAGATTGTGCTTACTGCTGCAAATGGTAGTTCTTTCACACTTGTTGATGTACTTTATGTACCTCGGATCAAGAAGAATCTTTTCTCTGTATCTGCACTTGCTAGACTTGGACTTGTAGTCAAATTTGTGGATGACAGATGTATAGTTCATGATCTCAGTTTTGGTGATGAAATTTTTGCATTTGGCCTTTTGCGTCGTGGGCTGTATAAGATCACTTTTTATGACAAGTGTGGACAAAATTTTGCAAATGCAATTGTAGATTCAAGCGCCGTTTTCGATGCAAAACTGTGGTATGCACGTTTTGGACATCTGAATTTTTCCAGTTTGCTGCGTTTGCAAAAATCTGATATGGTTGCTTCTTTGCCGCCTCTTGAAGCACCTGTCAAACATGTCTGTGAAGGCTGCATTTTGGGTAGAATGCAACGTTCTAAGTTTCCAAAGGATGGTTCAGTTAGGGCCACATGCAGGTTGTAGCTTGTGCATAGTGATGTTTGTGGGCCCATGCAAACTCCGTTCTTGGGCAATTACCTATACTTCGTGACTTTCATTGATGATTACTCCAGGCATGCATGGCTATTTTCGCTTAAAGCGAAGTCCAAAGTTTTTATGTGATTCAAACAATTTTTGGCTATGGCTGAAAATGTCTCGAAATGTACTATGACCACCCTCCATTCTGATCGAGGGGGGGAGTATATATCTCATGAATTTAGTGAATTTTTGACTAGTAATGGGATAAAACACCAATGTACAGGGCCTTATACGCCTCAAAAAAATGGTGTAGTTGAGAGGAAAAACAGGTCACTTATGAAAATGGCAGGATGTACAGTCAAAAGTCAAGCTTTGCTGCATTCTTTTTGGCTTGAGGCCATCATGTGTGCAACTTGTGTACTTAACAGGTGTCCTACAAAATCTTTGCATTCTATTACTCCATATGAAGCATGGCATGATAGAAAGCCTTCTATTGAACACATGTGTGTTTTTGGCTGTTTGGCATATGCTTTGGTGCCACAAACATAGTGCAAAAAATTGGATGATTAGGCTGTCAAATGTATTTTTGTTAGTTATAGTGCTGAAAGCAAAGGTTACAGGTTGTATCATCTGCAAAAAAAGCATATTCTGGTTTCACGAGATGTAGTGTTTGTGGAAGATTCTATGGGGGGATCATTACCGCCAGACTTACATGCTTTTTCAGACTCAGATTGGATTGGTTGTTTTGACATACGAGTGTCCACAAGTGGTTTTTGTTTCATGCTTGGTAGTTCATGTATATCATGGTTGAGCAAGAAGAAACCTACTATGGTGGCTACTTCTAGTTGTGAGGCTCAGTACAGGGCAGTCTTCACAGCTACGGTTGAGTGTGTATGGCTCAGACGCCTTATGGCTGATTTGGGTGTTGGAGAGGACACTACCAACACTATCTACACTGACAGTCAGAGTGCATTGGCAGTTGCAAGGAACCCAGTTTTTCATGCTCACACAAAGCACATGAGGTGCATTACCACTATGTTAGGGAGAGGCTCTCAACAGGAGAGATCAGCTTGGCTTGTGTGCCAACACAGGACAACCTTGCATATATTTTCACAAAGGCATTGTCTCGTGAGAAGCTCGAAGCTTTCCACAAAGTTTTGGGCTTACTCCCCTTTGTGCACTGATCATGTCCGTAGGGCATGGCATTTCCCTTTACTTATGTGCCAACTCTCGTTCACCACATCACTCTACGGGAGATTTATTACCATATACATGTGGTAGTGATGTGTGTGAACACACACTACAACACGGCGCACATAAATCGGTGCAAATACCGACGAGATAAAGTTAGTTTTAAAACTAAAAAGCGCTGAAATAGGCCTCGAAAGAGACGTCGATATTATAACGTCAGTATAAGTACCGATATATTAAGTGTCGGAATAAACCATGAAACGAGCATCAGAATACGCAATGAAATAACCATCGCTAATACTATAGTATATTTCAACGCTTTTACCGAGGTCTATATCGACGCTTATATCGTATTCTGTACCGAGAACCAAACCTGCAAAATTCTTTTGGGCAAAAAAGGGATGGGAATTGATGTTGCATGTACTAAAAGAAAACAACCGCCTCTGCCCAAAGAAAGAGTGCACAAGCAACCACACTCCACCTGCAAGCTAGATCATGGCATAACAGCATAAAGATTTTATAACCATAACTAAAACATGAGCCGAAAACTGCAAAACCATAAATATAACCTATTTGCCATACCATAACCATTACCATAACTTGCTTGTCATACCATAACCATAACAACCATACCATCATTGCACAACCATTACCATAACCATAACCATAACCATAACCATAACCATAACCATAACCATAACCATAACCATAACCATAACCATAACCATAACAATAACCATAACCATCACATGATTTCCATACCATCATAGCAAAACCATAACCTTTATTTGACTGTCAAATCTTAACCATAACATCTGTACAATACCATAAACATAACCATAAACCATAAACATAAGCACTACAAAACTATACATATGCAAACAATCACTGAGTGAGAAGACCCTCATGGTAAGGCCTCCCAGTCGACGTCCTGTCCCTCCTCCTCCAAACTGGGTCAAAAGGGTCACAATTCCATGCTTGTACCCATACTTCTCCTCTCGGCATGTCGGAAGATGCTTCACGGCAACTTCCTGCAAAATTATGGTTTAATCATTAGATAAATCTTCAAATAAGACATATATTTTCCATAATTTAAAGCATACATATAATACTTACAAACTCATGTCAAAGCATATAGTAGCCTCCACTCCCAAGATGTGACGCTCCAACAGACTCCAAACGTGCTCTGGCTGCATCTCTCTGCTACTGAAATTTCTGAGGATTGTCTTGTGTCTCTCATGCAATCCCCACCCACTCCTCTATGTCCAACCATGCCGGCTTGGGACTGTCGTCATTGTACCTGTCTCTCACCTTTGACCAATGGTGTGACATTGTCGACTTCGCCACCCTCAAAATCCAGGGGTTCGAGACTAGATCGTACCCCGCTTCCGGCATGTACTCTCTGTGAATGGCCTCGATGATGTAATTATTTCTTTCATCATTGAGGTTATCCCAAACCTCCATCATAGAGTGACCAAACTGAATCGTACAGAGCTGTCAAATTCTCTGTCGCATGGCCTTTCTGTCCCTATCCGCCAGAACAACCCCATCCCTACTCTTGTACACCTTGCTAGGATCATGCTCGTGTGATCCCCAAGGTGTACATGGTGTGCCAATCAGTGAACTATCTACTAAAGAGAGTGGTGGATGATTTCTCGGTGGTGTGGACGCATCGGTAGAACCACTACCACAGCAACCACAACCTCCAGAATGATGCCTACCTCATCTTGAGGATGAACCACCTGTCGGTGTAGGGGGCACACAAGTCCTAGGCATAGGGGGCACACTAGACTGAGGTGTGGGGCCACTCGGTGTAGGGAACACACTAGTCCCGGGCGTAGGGTCAGCTGTAGTAGGTCTAGAGATACCTGTTGCCCAAAGGTGTTGTGCCATTGCGATCTGCTCTGGTGTGAACTGAGACAAAAACGACCCCATATGCTTGGGTGACATGCCGACCGGAGTGACAGGAAAACTAAAACTAGGAGAGTATGGCTCATCATCATCAGCCATGGCTAATCATACACAAACAACACCCACAAAATACGTTAGTTTACTAAAGAAATGCTTAATCAATACAAATAACAAATGTATTATAGACTAATAAAAAGACTTTTACAAAAGAGTTCCTAGAAAAAATTATTAGTTAATCTCTCATCCTCTATGAGATCTAATGCACCAAAGATGTCTATCTGAATCTATACTTCTACATCTTTGTCATCGAACTCTACTTCTTCGTCACTCTCCACATTAGCTTCAATATTTGACACCTCATCTCTAGGTTCAAACAATTGCTCACTGTTGACATCCACCTCAACATCTAAACTTAAAGTTTTCATCGGTCCTGCGCTTTGTTCATGAATCACCTCTTCGACCTCAACGTCCAATCCTTCACACACTTGCTTGCTACGTGGAGCAACTTGAACGACATAGAGCCAACAGGGTTTAGATAGATCATTCTAATCATTTACTATCCATAGTGGATCATGTATGAACACAACTTGTTTACAATGCTGCAAAAGTATGAACATTAGGAAAAATATGAACCCTCTAGGGGCCCTTTGGGATTAAGGTTAATTAGAGGCCAGCCAATAGGAAGAGGGTGGTGGACACACTCTATACCCTAAAAAAAGTAGGGGGACAAGGTAGCCTTACACCTCTTAATGGCCTCTTACCTAGTGAGAAGGTAAGGGAGGTGGCTAGGGGAAAGGGAGAGGGGGGGTGGCGGGGGACCACTTGGACCTTTTTTGCCCCACTTTTTGGCCCGGATTTAAAAATACACTAAAAATTTCAAAATTTCAAAAAATTTCAAATTTCAAGTTTTCCCTCCTTAAAAGGTCCCCTAACCTATTTCATGGTCAAAAAAGTATTTTTGACCTCCAAAAGTAAAAAACGTGCACTAAAAAAATTCAAAAAATTAAATTTTTTCAAAAAATTTCAAAACATCATTTTCCACCCTCCAAAGTCTTTCCAAACCTATTCTATAGCTAAAAGTGATTTTCTCTCTCTACAAACCCTTTTCCAAGCTCTCCATGGCTGCAACAACCACATGCACCCCCTATAGTCCAACATTATCTCTCTACTAGCTTTCTCCCATCTCCATTGTAGCACCAAGTAAGCTTCTTCCCCATCTCTTCCCCTTGCCCACCACATAGTTCCACACCAAGCTAGCTCCTCTCCCTTCTCTCACCTCCATTACAGCATGAAACAAGATTCTCCTCCTTCTACTTTCATTCACTCGCACTACATGGAAACCTCTACTCCCGAAGGTGAAAAAAGCATCAACTCACATGACTTGCATACCACAAGAACAGGAGGTGTGAATAGTGCATGGGCATTGCAAGGATTCATCTCCAACATAAAGATCGAATGGTGAGAAAACTACCCTTGTAGCTTACATTCAGAGCTTAAGATCATCTCCATCTTTAAGTTTATCATGCTGGAGGGAATTAACCTCTTTATGGCTTTCAATGTTTAGGCTTCACACCTCATAACATTGGGTGGTGCTATTTTGTTGATGGCTTTGGTGCACCATCTATAGTTTTGTAGCATGTGATTGAGTCTCACAATGCAAGTAAGTTGTGTTATCTATGGAGAGTCATCAAAGATTTTTCTTATAATTTATTCTTTGTATAGTTGTCATTAGATTATTAGAATGATATCATTTTGTACTTTATAACTTTGTGCTCACATAATCTGTTGTTTACTTACAGAGTCAACTTGTTTTGAGAGGACATGAGCAAGCAACCATGTGCAGAGATGGAAATCACCCTATTTTTGTTCCGTGAGGAACCTTTCACTACCGTGTTAAAAGATTTTGATAAGAATAGTAGGATTTTTGTAGAATCTTGAACAAATAGGTACTCTCTAGGAGCTCTTAGAAAAGCCATCCCTATAGTACTACTATCTTCCCTAGTGTCATAGACACACAAATACTCGTGTATATGAATCTTTAGATGAGAAAGACAAATACTTGTAAGAGAAGCCTAACAGCAACAACATTGTCTCCATTTGTAATTATTTTTATGAGGCTGGATTCCTCTATAAATGCAATATAAATATTTCTTTTTGTTAAATGGTGTCGCACTGAGTGAGAGTATTTTATTTAGATTACTGGAGTTTCATACAGATTTGAGAAATATTGTTGATTTTTTTGGATATTCTGATTTGTCTGTAAGATGTTTGAAGTTTCAAGTCTTAATCATTCCACCATGAAGAAATTCATGTAATATTTTGATTTCAGTTTAATCACTAATGGTTATTCTTATTAAGTGGATCATAACCTTTGTCAAGATGTCCTCATTTGGGGATGTTGAATATATATCAATAGCAACATTTCAAAAGTTGAGAAAGCTAAATTCTTGCTTTCCAAAATGTTATTGTTTCCATACTATTCCTATGCCAAGCTTGACTTAGAGAAATGACAACTTGAGATGGAGGTGTAGATATATAGGGGTGAATTATTATTGATTCTTGTTTCATCATATATATTATAAAGCCTTTGAGTTTCCACCTTTTTGAGTAGTGTTGACAAGTTTTTGGTATCAAACCTTCTTAAATATCCCTATTCATTCGCTATTGGTAGCTATTTATTTGGTATTTTTAAAGATCATACCAATATCTATCACCTTGTGAACTTAATTGTTGAATTACGGATTTGATTTTTACTATGTAGCTCATTTGGATAGAGAAAGTGTAAACATAAATTATAGATACATGCATTGTTAACATAGAAGATATGTATCACTCGAACCTATATAACTGCTAATCAAGAAACCTTTGGTTGGATACTATAACAATAGGGGTCACATGTGGTTTTAAATACCAAAGAAATGGCTTAACCAAAACATTTCCAAGAACACGAGGTGAACACAAGGAAGTAAAAATTGGCTCCTTGTTTGGTTGATTCTAGTACTAAATGTTCTGAGTGCACAAAATTTGTGAGGCCTTTGACCTTGCGAGTTCACTAAAGTATATGTAACATAGCACATGTGTTCAACAGAAGGGAATTTATATTCTTGTAAAGTTACAGAAACATGTGTAGGTAAGGCCTATAAGGGCTACTTTCAATCCATTGTGGTGAACGGACATGATATAGGAAAATTTGACATAGTGAATACTCCGGACATCAAACACTACAACTCTATCTCATGGCCAGACATTAAAACAAAGCCCCTATTTATCATTTTGAAGCCCCAGAGACCCTCAACAAGAGGGACCACAACGGCACATAGAATGCCCATCCAGAAACAAATAGGGACCAAGATATTTCCAAGAACAAGGGATGGACACAAGGAAGTAAAAAATGGTTGATAAGCATGATACAAGGTTTAGGTATCTGCCATTTGGGAGGGGGAGGGGTTTCTATGAACACATTAAACCTCCCAGTTCTATCTCATGGACATGCATTAAAAAAAGCTTGTACTTGTCATTTTAGGGGCCCAGGGACCCTCAACAAGAGGGGCCACAAGGGCGCGCAAACTGGCCATCATTTTTTGGATGGCCAGTTTGCGCGCCCTTGTGGCCCCTCTTGTTGAGGGTCCCTGGGCCCCTAAAATGACAAGTACAAGCATTTTGGATGGCCAGTTTGCGCGCCCTTGTGGCCCCTCTTGTTGAGGGTCCCTGGGCCCCTAAAATGACAAGTACAAGCTTTTTAATGACAAGTACAAGCCATTGTGGGGGGGGGGGGGGGAGTTTGCTATGAATACATCAATTTGCCCAATTCTATCTCATGGCTATGCATCAAAAAAAGCCTGTACTTGTCATTTTAGGGCCCCAGGGATCCTCAACATGAGGGGCCACAAGGGCGCGCTTATCAGCCATCCAAAAATTTTGGATGGCTGATTAGCGCGCTCTTGTGGCCCCTCATGTTGAGGGTCCCTGGGGCCCTAAAATGACAAGTACAAGATTTATTTTTATGCATGGTCATAATTCAAGTGGTAAGTTTTTTTTTTTTAATTTAAGTGTTGGACTTTTAGGCTGTTTTCAAGAGCTTCTAGTGTTCAATTGGCTCTGAATCTGTCTGGGCTTGTCTCACATAAATTTGTTCATCTCGTCGCGCTCTTCGACTATCGTGTGATGCAAAAAAATCATATCCTACTCGGATTTTCCAAAAATCAACGTGCAAGTTGGCAATTTCTTAAAAAATGATGTAAAACAGACATTTCTTACTTTTTCCTTAATCTACGGGCTCGAACGGGCATTAAAACCAAGGAATCTGAAAATACTCAGAGAACCAATGTTTTTTATTGTGTTAAGGACTGCATTTCCTACATACAAAACTTTCTCAAAATCTCACCCTAACACCTTCAAAAGTGGCTTCCAAGGAGTGCCCTCGATCAAAAATTGAAACTGAAGGAAAACAATCAAAATGAACTCCTAGACTGTGTACAAACTTTAAAATAACCAAAATTTCCTTTAAAAAACGTTATTGCTAAAAATTTGAAAATAGACCACCCTTAGACTTCCCACAATGATAGAAATCAAAAGGTTCAAGGAGAGGTCTGGTGTCACAAGTGCATGGTAGGAATCTAATCGAGGCTTATTCCATCAAGATCTCTTATACTTTATTATGTCTTCTCATGTACAATCTTACCAAACAAAAACAAACTTACACTTTAAATGACTACAAATTTTATTTAACTTATCAAACAATCTAAAATATGGTAGACCTAGAGTGCTCTTACACATCAACAAACAAAAAAGTCCAAATTTCTTCTCATTAACTTTGATAAACATACATCTGTGAACACTTTACCAGGAGTAGTGTGGTCATAGTTCTTACATCCATTCCATGACATGGTATGCTCCTGGGGTGACCTATCACATAAAAATATCTTTGGTAGGAGTGCCCTCATGTTAGGAAAGAGTGTGTTGCTGTTGATGAAAAGTTTTTGCATTGTCCTACTAGGGATCTCTTCATGTCAGCATAATGATTTTTGGTGTAGTGGGAGCCACATTGCCGCTGAGGTGAGCTTTGTGCCACCGTAAAAGCTTCATGTTATGCCAGTTCCTTGAGCCGTTCTTGCAAACAACTCCACTCAACTAGCATAGCAAGAGGTCACCTTGTAACAAAAACATGTATGAATTCAACATTTGCAAGCTATATAATGAAGACACTTGTTAAGTATATGTTGTACAAATTTGCAAGTATTTCTATCTAGCTGGGAATAAACAATATAAAAATATACATTAGGATGAGACTACCACCCCTAATAAGCATGGATTTGAAACACCTACCTGCAAGATGTAACAAAGAAGACTGTTTTAGAGGAAAAGTGGTGACACTTGGCCTCTCTAACCTGCACCCTTTCACTATTTGTGCATAAAAGCAACCTTTGTGCCAAGCACTACAAAACAAGTAGAGGCAACACCTTAGAATTCAAAGTTTATGATAAGAAGAACACAATCAAAAGTAAGAAGTATATTGTTACCTTGCGTAAAGGGGTGTTTTATTCAAATATGTGATGGTATTGGCAAGATATTCAAGAATCGTCAACATTCATCTCACCGATGCTACGACGTTCCTGGGATGACCTCTGCTCACCCTCACGTGCGGCCTTCGATGCAAACGTTGCGAATAAGCAAATATGTATGCATACGATTTGTGATGTCCTTGAGCACCATGGTAGTTGTTGCATGAGGAAGCAAAGGATGAAAAGAGAGAGGGGGGAGGGAGAGAGAGGAACATGGGAGAAGACAAGGGGGTAGTGGGGGCGAGAGAGAGAGAGTGGAGAAGGAGGAGAGAAGGGGGCAGGGAGGGAGAGGGAGGAACATGGGAGGAGAGAAGGGGACAATGGGAGAGAGGGAGAGAGGGGAGGAGGAGGAGGAGAGAAGGGGCAGGGAGGGAGAAAGGAGGGAGGAGGAAGAGAGAAGAAAGGTTTTTTTTTTTGGGGGGAGTTTTTTTTTGAAAAATTGGACTTTTAGTGTTTGTAAGTTTAAAAAAATGTCAAAAAATACTTTTTTGATATGGATATATGTTGGGGGGGAGTTTTAAGTCAAAAATAAGTAAAAATAACTTTTTTTTAAAAAAGTCAAATTTTGGCTCTTAGTGATCCACGTTTTTGATGATGTGGCCACACCTCTTTACTCCCTTGACTTTCAAAAAGCTAGAGAGAGAAGGTGACCTCTTAGGTCCACATCCTACATGTGTCTAAAAAAAAGGCTAGAAAAGCCTACTCAAAACTAGCTTCTTGAATGCCCTTGTCCCCTTAACCCTACACACCATTAGCCTTAATCCCTAAAAATTAGGATTCCTTACAAGGCCCATGCAAGGTTCATATTTCTCCTAATGATGTATCCCGCATATCTGTCCACACCCGCCTAGAGTTCACTTGAATCAATCCACTCTTGTCTTGACACACAAATACATTAGGGCCGCTGATAATAACTTTGAACCACTTGACATCAAAGATAAACATATCAAACTTTCTAAAGCTAATCTTCAAGATGTCTTGGATGTAGTCAAAGTATTCAAGCTAGCTAGTCTCTGTATTCTCATCCCTGGCACTAGTCCTACTTTCTTGGATGAAGCTTGCCGTAACACCACTGTTGAAAGTGACCCTTTGTTCGTTGATCCGTTGCACTCTGAAGTGTTTACCATGCGACCACAAAGCTCCATATTTATGATACTACAGCCAAAAAATTAAAATAGACTAAAAGTTATAAAAGCAATGTGATCATGTGGAGCTCAAAAAGGAAGTTGTGAAATATACATGTCAATCGCAACCCCTTGACATCTCCTCTTACTCTTCAGTAATCAACACTCCATTCCTCTTTGCCTCTGAGATTGTCGCATCTAACTACCGCCCAGTTGGAAAGTCGAATTTTTGAAGATGATCTGGAAAAGGAAGGTTTCTAGTGGCACGGTTGTGCTTGAATTGAAGGCGATCTATCAAGCGTTGTTGCCTTTTCCCTTTGTACCTCTCTAGCCACTTTTGCATGGTGTTTGAGTTGAGAAGAAAAAATATCATAACCTTTTCTCGCATTGTGATGTCCATCTTCTTGACGATGCCTTGTCCCTATGGCTCGTCCCCTGTCTCCTTGACGTTGACCTCAGTAGTCCACATTCGGGGCATCTCTGGATCAATTGAGACCAACAATTCACTGATGAGGACAAGAGACTCTTGTACAAGCCATCCTTTGGCCATGCTACCCTCGGGGAGAGCCCTTTGACGAACAAACCCCTTTAAAGTCTTCATAAATCTTTGCAAGAAGAACATTCACCTACTATGGACTACCCCAGCAACTGCAACTTCATCGACCACATGCACAAGTACATGCATTTGGATGGTAAGAATGTTTGTTGGAAAGTACTTCTCCACCATGCACACTGCTTCAATAGCATTTAAGCGTGTTGCATCAATGTTGTCTTCTCTTATCTCTTTTGAATTGATCCAACATACCAACTCACTGATTTTGTAGATTGTTCTTCTAATGTCATTTGTCAAACAACCCTTTATAGCAATTGGTAAGATGAACTGTAAAAATTTGTGCCAAATCGTGAGACTTAAGACCACTAAGATTGTCATCTCTCGTAAAAGCCATTTTCAAACTTTGCATTCACTCTGTGGGAGTCTTGAATGAAGATATAGTCTTCTTCACTTGTTGCTCTTCTGCACGACTCAGAACCCATGGACCTTTTGGTATAGCAAACTTTCCATTGGGTTTAATTCGAAGCTACATCTCTGGCATTTGACCCACAACCTGCAGGTCATCTCTTTGGGCCTTGCTCTCCCTTTTTCTAGTGATGGTTTTCCATATGATCTCCCTCACATTCTTGAAGATGTGCATTGGGTCAAGAAAATGATTAATCAACAGGTCATTTCGGTACGGGAGTTCATGGAAAATAGAAAGTCTTTTCATTCCAGGTGGCATCCAATCTCCCCTCTCCAGCCACATGTTTTTCCAATCGCTCACTTTCAGTGGATACATGTTATATTTGCGTATGTTTGGTCCACGTAGCTCATGTCCTTCAGGAAAAAATCTACAATGCTCCTCATAAATTATCTTGCTCAAATGCTCAGAGCGGCGGATGCCAAGTCAAGGACCACACTTTGGACATGCATGATTGAAACATCACAAAATTAAAATATAAAAGCGTTGGCATAACCAAGAATCACATGTGTGTGAGGGCTTTAAAGGCACTTACCTGAGCACTCACCAAAGCCTGGCCAATCGTGCATGGTCCACATGAGAATGCCTTGCACATGTACATCCTGTAGTCCAATTGGTTGGGACATATCAACCACATCGATTCCTATCCACAAGATTTGGAGCTCTTCTATAAGTGGTGCCAGATAGACGTCCATGTTCTTTGCTTTGTACTTTCCTAGGACGATCAATAACAACAACAAATGGCCCTTCTTGATAGCGAGCCGTGGTGGAAGATTATAATTAACCAGACAAATAGTCCATGTGCTCCATGAAGAACTCCGTAATCCAAATGGGTTTACTCCGTCCATTGCCAGACCAAAGCGGATACATCGAGGCTCGTTCTTAAATGTAGGCCAACTTTTCTCTATGTGCTTCCATGCACGAGAGTCAGCAGGTACCCGCATCACATCATCTGTCGATCTAGTATTTGAGTGCCATGTCATCAAAGTGGCTATGGACTCACACCTAAACATGCTCTTTATTCTTGGAATGATTGGAAAGTGTCGAAGGACCTTTGCAGGGATACATTTTTCTGTGTCCTCCCTGTACCTATTTGATCCACAATTGGGACACTGTTCCAAGTTTTCATACTCATTGCGAAAAAGTATACAATCATTAGGACATGCATGTATTTTGTGATAATCCAAGCCCAAATTAGTAAGAAGATTTTTAGCGGCTGGACGGGTAGGGGGCATGTGATTCCCTTCTGGCAAGATTTGCTCATTGAGCAACCTGTCGTTACATGAACAAGTCAGCCCTTTGATCACTTTGTATGAAGTGTAATTTGCACTTTATCATGCTTAGGATACAATTTATTTACCAAAAAAGCTCTGTGTGACTGAGGCGTCAGACCAACCGTAGATAGACTAAAAATTAAACATTGACAATGCGGTACGAAGAACTGAGATGTTTGCACCACTGTAGAGCGGCATGCGTGCAATAACTTGCATCATCTCTCCCTCTTTATCATTGCTATCATGACGTTGATATGAATGGGATGGCTGAGGTTGGTCCAAGAATGAGGGCATCTGGGACAAGTTCCTCAAGTCCTCCACCATCCCCTTCACACTCACCCTTTGGACTTACTAATTCTAGTCCTCTCCCCACCTAAAAAAGGACTAGTTTTAGGATTTCAAGGGCTATACGTAACCAAATTAGGGGCTTGGTTAAAAAAAGGGACCAAAAATACAAAAAAATGGATTGTAAACACCTAAAAAACTAGGTGAGCGGCCTTCACGGGCACTCACCAACACCTCTAGAGTGTCGATGTCACATGCACCTATGCCCTAGTCGTGTTCTAGAGGACGAGCACATTGAGAGTGTCTCCGTTTTATGCGGGCACTCATTATTCCTCTACCTTAGGCTCTAGGCCCTCAGCGAGAACCCAAGGTAGTACACTCAGGACCCGCATATTGCTTCCAGTGACTCTTCCTCTGATGACAACGTCATGGAGGGTTACCCAATGCCTAATCCTGATAGCTCAAGCCAAGACATGCGTGCCATGGGCCCACGGTTTGGGCCAAGTGTGCTTAGCCGCTTGAACGAAACCTTTAGTGGAGCCACTCACTCCGAACATGGAGCTAATGATGTAAATGAGGGGCGTGGGGAAGTTAATTCGCCATTCATGACCAACGTAGATCCCATGCTCTTAGAGAATTTTCACGTGAATACTCCATTCACTGCATCCCCTAACTCTTCAGAGCTATTTCCCTGCGAGGTTATATTACCTGATGGTAGAAGACTTGCCGAAGTGCAAGAGTTTGAGTGATATATCATTGCGGCTAGGGAGAAGGAAATCGAGAGCTTACGCAAGGTGCAGCAATGAAGAGAGTTAAAAGCAAAAGCCCCTATGTCAATATCCTTGCTAGGAGAGCAATCGAGTGCTCCTGAAATGACCACTAAGGGTCAACCCATAGAGAGCCACATTGCATCTAGTTCAAAGGACACCCCTAGGACCTCAATCCTAGATGGAGCGTTCTTAAATGAGAACTGGGAGTACGAACTACAAACAAAAAATCTAACCGACCTATACACAAGTCACACCTATAAGGTGGGTTGGTTAGATGTCCTACAATCCACAACGGGTGCTACTAATGTGGAGGATCAACAACAAAGGGTTTGTGAGGTTATCCAAAGGGTTATTGAGGTAGAGAGACAGAACAAGGGGATCCACATGCCTTCAACGGGTCTCATGAGATTCTTGGATATAGGGAAAGCTAATCAACCAACCTTATCACAAATGGAGACTCCTTCGGTAAGTCCAATGGATATTCCATATGTTGTTTCGCCAGTGGTCCTAGTGCAATCTGAGCCCACAAGTGATAGCTTTACTTTTCGAAGTCTAGATCATCTTTCCCTTGATGACACCACGGCTACCATGCCTACCCCAATGATGGGCATGCCAAGAAACACTCCATGGACCTCATTTGTTAGTAAAGCACTGCTACATGGTAGCTCAATGCCAACAATAGCCCCTATAAGTGTGTATCAATCGTATGCACCTATGGGTCCTCGTACTCATGTAGTTCCTACCCCTCCCATTGTATCAACAACTTATGCTCCACAACCACAACAACCAAGCTCTTGTTTCCATGGGACCCTACCGTCTAGCATTAGCATGTCACATCGGATGTCTGCTATGCCTAGGGCCACACATATGAACTTTGGGCCACCACATGGCACAAGATCGTATCAAACATGGAACCCAAGGGCTTCCTATGCACCAAGCCCAATGCCAATACCTGCTCCACATGTAGTCTCTGGAGTACCTTCACCCACGGTGCCTGCTCACTTAGGTGACTTGGCAACATTTGCTCAAGCTATCGGTCAATCTATTGCTGAGAATATGCGTAACACGCCTGATAGATAACCTAGAAGTAAGGCAGTACAAATAGCCAACCTCACACAAAAATTTAGTGGATACGGGGATGTGAGAAAGCATATCGAAGTGTTTGAACAAATATGTGATTCTCTAGGAGAACATAATGACCTGCATAAGAGTAATGCTTTAAGCCTAACCTTAAGTGGGAAGGCAGGGGATTGGTATAGAACCCTAAGGGTGGAAGAAAAAACAATTTACTCTACTCTTAGGAGACTGTTCTTGAAAGAATACATACAAGAAGGAGTGCTTTGGGGTGTAACCTCTCAGTTCCAGGAAGCCGAGAGGAAGGAGAGTCAGTGAGAGAATTTATTAGTCGCTTGAAGCATTTGAATTCTTGTTGTAATCCAAATGAGCGCTTCAATAATAAATTAATTGCTTGATAGATTCATTAGGGAATTACGACATGAGGATATCTACAATGTCCTATTCATTAGAGGTATCACCACTTGAGAAGCAGTCACCACCAATGCGATCCAATTGGAGGATAATTTAATGATTCAAGGAGAAAGAGTGTCTGTTGAGCCTACATCTAATAACTCGCAAGCATCAGGGCATCAACCAATGACCCTAAAGCATATTGCTAAGGAGCCAAAGATATTTGAGATGACTTTAGCAGATATCACCAAGGCCATCCAAGAGAGTATTAGAGACAATCGTGCTCCGCAAAACAATCATATATATACAAAAAGAGAGCAACAATGGTGCTCAATATGCTATGGTCCGTAGAGTACCATTGAATGCCCTACTTTTAGAGTAAAATTCAATGGGAATTGCAATGCCTGTGGGAGGTATGGTCCTCAGGCTAAGGACTGCATAGTATTATTTAAGCGCACGATGGCCAATAGACCAACCTTAGCATGGACAGACACACCTCGAGTGCCTGCATTGATGTTGGCCCCACCTCTTGAACAAACGTCACAACACATGGTCCCTAGGGCCCAAAATGTCGTTCAAACAACACCCTTCACTACAACAAAAAAGGGGGCCTTCGACGCAGCTTTCGACGCATTCCATCGAAAATCCCGTCGATATACACGTCCCTACAAAACCATTGCTATATGCGTTGATATACACGTCGAAAGGTAATATTGTCGACGCATAACAGTAAAATTTTTTCTTGGGCAGAGGACAGGCAGCTTGGCCTGTGCCCAATGAAAAGATGGACACAGCCACAGCCTGACTGCCTGTCCTCTGCCCAAGAAAGCGAGCATCACCAAAATCAACCGTGATCCCCCAGAAATTTTGGCAGAGTTCCCTTCGTTTTTACATAAACTTAAAAAAAAAAACCATATCATGTATACGCCTCCTACATGCTATCCATGTAGGATCTCACATGAGATTTAAGGCCAATGAAAGAAATGAAATGAACTTTGTGCAAAACCATAACCGTACCAACTTAAAAGCATAACCATAACGAACTTATTTTGTGCAAAACCATAACCGAATTAAAACCATAACAGGCCATAATCACTTTGATCAAAACCATAATGTAGATAACCATAACCATAAACAAAATTAACAATAACCATAAGCATAACTAGAAAGTTAAACATAACCATAAACAAAATTAACGATAACCATAAGCATAACTAGAAAGTTAAACATAACCATAAACAAAACAAGAACCATAACCATGTTTATACAAGAATAGGAGAAATAACCATGTCTATACAATGACAATGACAATAACCATAACCATAAGGAAAACAATAATTGTCTGAATAATAACCATAACCATATATGTCTATACAAAAAAGAGACACAGAAGCGTGTCTGTGTCTCACAAAGCAAAGATATGAAATCCACTCCTCTGATGACTAGGCGTCACAACCTACACATAGGACAAGTCACAAAATTAGTATTAATATTACTTCACATATACTTAATTAAATCAACTCACACATATTAACGTCTCACCTCAAGCGATTAGAGAGACTGTAAGGCCTCCCAGTCTACATGATCTCCTGAAGCATCAAGATCATTCAATACTTCATAGATACCTCTGCGATATCCATCTGTCTCCTCCTGGCGTGTCGGGGCTCTATGCATCGCAAGATTATGCGTTTATACAAAAATCAAAGTAATAAGAATACATGATTCATCGCGTTTTAAAAAACGCCATAGTTAGGATTGGATTAGAAACTCACAAACTCATAGCGAAAGGTGTCGAAGCCTCCGCTGCCAAGATGAGATGTCCCCCTGGTCATCTGTCGTATCTACAGGGCCTGACGCTGCTATCTGAACCGTGTGTCCACTGTCCGCTCATCCTCCCTGATCTGCAGCCACGTCTCGTGTGGAATGCCCGAAGGCTTCGACGAGCCGGTCCTGAAAGCTTGCCGAGCTGCATCTCGTTGATGTTTCATGGTGTCCCGTGCAACAACCTTGATCCACCTCCTCGGAACAACCTTTGAACTCGGAGCAGGCTGGTACTCTCTCAAGATGGTCTCCACTATGTAACTGACTTTGTCCTCATCCTGCTCAAGCCAATGCGTCAGAATGCTGGTCAAAAATTGCAGCTCCGCAAGCTGGCCAATCTGCTGTCTCATCTCAGTCCCGACTCTATCCATGTCAACTAAACCATCTACCCGTACAGTATAGAGCTTGGAGGCTATAGGATCGTGTTCCCCCCAAGGTGTCCGACGTGTGCCAAGAGGTGTGTCGAGAGGTGTGCCTAGGTAGGACGGGAGTCGTGAGCGAGGAGGGCTCGAAGCATCTGTGGACCCTACTCCACAGCAACCACCACCTCCACCTGACGATCGCCGAGATTGGCGAGTGCACCTGTGCTGCGGAGATGAGGACGTACCCGCCTCTGCCGCACCCCTAGGTGTCAAAGCGGCCTTGATGGGAGAAGCAGGGCCCCCCCCCCCCCCCCCCCCCCCCCCCCCCCCCCCCCCCCATAGGCATCCCCCCCTAGGTGTCCCCCCCATAGGCGTCGGACCCTCGGGTGTGAAGCCTGGAGGCGTAGTACCCGTGCCTCTAGCTACCCAGTACTGAGAAGCCTCTGCCATCTGAGCAGGCATCATCCGTGTGATGAAGCCCATGAATGCATCTGCACTCATAGAAGCAGGATCTGGAAACTGGTCTACCATACTAAAGTCCTGCACAAAGAAAGTAAAATAAAGCGTCAGAACACCTTTTTTTAAAATTAACTTTAAGCTTAATTTTAAATCAACATCCTCACACAAACACTTACAGGCCTAGGCCTCGACGAGTGAGGCATCATCGATAAGATCTTGCACCGTATCATCGTCTATCTCTAATTGCAAACATAACTCTGCCCCAACTCGTTCTGGCAGATTGTCTTCATCCATTGCATCTTCATCTACAAGTGTCAATTCTGTCTCGTCTGCGTCATCCCTCGTATATCTGTCAGCTTCCTCTGCCATACCTTCATCCATCTCATCTAATGTCACAGCAGTATGGACGTTGTCTGACTTACTTTCCTCCAGGAGCCCTTGCCCTTCAAATACTTGTTTATTTCTTGGAGCAACCTGAACCACAAACCACCATTGTCGCTCTCGAGGGTCCGGTACAAAGACCACTTGCTCGCAATGTTCGGGGAGCGCAAATGTGTCGCTCGCATCTGTCCAAACCTTTGTAGAATCTATTTGCACAAGTTTTTTTCCATCTCTGCGTACCGTTGCATTGCGACCAGAAGTAATCACCTTGAACCACTTCACATCCAACAAAAACATCTCAAACCTCCTGAAGCTGACTTTTAGGATATCTGACACAAGACCACAATAATCCAAGTTGCTAGTGCTCTCATTCGTGTCTCTGGCACTGGACATGCTCTTTTGCAGGAAACTAACCATTACCCCACTGTCAAATGTGTTTCTTGTGATATCAATTTGTTGTGTTCTGAAATGCTTTCCATGCGACCACAGTTCCATATATGTATGATACTTCCAGTCACATCCAATAGCCAGCTCCTCCTCTTCTAGAGATATGGGTTCTCTGATCTGTCGAGCTGCTCTCACTGTCTTGTCCAACCATGCCATTGTAGGAAATTCAGGTAGAGGAGCGAGATAGTCTGGCAAGGGTAAGCCTCTAGTCGTTCGGCTTCGTACCTTTCAAGCCATTTTTGCATCGACGCTGAATTTAGTATACAGAACTTCATTTTATTCGGCACCCCTTGCCCTTGCAGCTCCTCTCCCACCAGTCTTGCATCCTCCACATCGCTCCATAGTCGAGGCATTTCTGGGTCAGAAACGGATAGAAATTCGGTCGTCAATACAAGAGACTCTTGCACCAGCCATCCTTCTGCCATGCTCCCTTCTGAACGCGCTTTTTGGCGAACAAAACCCTTAAGTATTTTCATGAACCGCTCTAGAAAGAACATCCAACGGCTGTGGACTGTACCTGCCACTGCAACCTCATCTACTACATGGATGAGCAAGTGCATTTGGATAGTTAGGCAGCTCGTGGGTAGATACTTCTCAATCATGCAAACTGCCTCAATGGAGTTAGCCCTTGCGACTGCAATAGATTCCTCCCGTATCTCCTTGGAAGTGATCCACCACACTAGCTCTGAAATCTTGTATATGCAGGTTCACACTTCCTCCGTTAAACACCCCTTGATCGTAATTGGAAGAATGAATTCCAGTCGTGCGATTTCAGTCCTGACAGTGATTGTCACGGGTGAATGCTGTCTTGAGACATCGCATATATCATGTTGGTGTCCTGAACTCTGAAATCACCCTTTTAACTTGTCTCTCTTCATTTTTTAGCAATACCCATGGCGCTCTTGGAAGTTTTGTTTGGCCAGCTGCATTGGTGAAAGGCCATATCTCTGGCTTCTTTCCAACTGACTGCAAATCATCTTGTGAAGCTGGATTGTCTTTCATTCCCATGATTGTCTTCCAGAGGAGCTCTCCCACATTCTTGAATATATGCATTGGATCCAACAAATGGTTAATTAGTAGATCACCCCAGTACGGCAACGTATGGAGAATGGACAAACGTTTCATTTCTGGAACAGGTTGCCCCTCATGTTGCTCCCATCGACGACGCCACTCTTGTACATGCATAGGACGACATTCGACACGACCAAGCTAACCTTCGTGCAAGTGATGGCCATCTGGAAGATAACGGTGGTGGCCTTGATAAATTGTCTTTCGAAGAGAGGCAAAATAGCGCACATCCAAAGACTGCCCGCAAATTGGACATGCATTGTATCCCGAAGTTGTTAGCCCTGCATATATTAAAGCATGAATCAGGCCAAGGCAAAGTGCTTGCGAATAGCGAGAATTTTGTAAATCAAGAACCATTACCAGAAGCTTCTCCGTATACTGGCCAATCATGCATAGTCCACATAAGAAGTCCATGGATCCTTGCATGCTGTTCTCCTATTGGTTCAACCGCATCTGCTATGTCGATCCCATGCCATAACTCCTGGAGCTCGTCAACTAGTGGAGCTAGATAAACATCCATGTTTTTTGCCTTGAACTTACCAGGTACTTGAATCAAGCTTAATATCAAATGACCCTTCTTGATGGCAAGCCACGGCGAGAGGTTGTAATTGATAAGGCACATAGGCCAAGTGCCCCCTGAAGAGCTTCTGAAGCCAAATGGATTGACTCCATCCATTTCCATGCCCAAACGCAAATTGCGTGGTTCACTCTTAAAATGTGGCCAGGTATCTTCAATGTGCCTCCAGGCCTTTGAATCAGCGGGCACCCTAAATGTTGCGTTAGTGGATCTATTCGTAGAATGCCACCGCATCACTTTTGCAATGGAACCACAACAAAACATGCTTTTTATCCTAGGAATAATAGGAAAATACCGCAACACTTTAGTTGGCACTGTCTCGCCAACTGCATCTTGTTTGTAGTGCATTGCTCCACACTTATGACACGATAGACAATCTGCGAATTCATTGCGAAAAAGAATGCAATCATTTGGACATGCATGAATTTTGTTGTAGTCCAAGCCAATTGAGGTCACTAGTTGCTTTGCGTCTGGCTTGGAGGGGGGCATTTCATTGCCAGCCGGGAGAAGTTGCTCCCGCAACAACCTGTTTAAGACACATTAAAATAAAAATCTCTCCAAGCACGTTACCGTGCAATCGAAAATCTCTTTTGTAAATTACGTACCTAAACAAAGCAGTGATGCTTGCATTTGACCACCCGTACACTGACTGAAGATTCAAAAAGGCCAGACAAGTACGAAGCACACATATTTTGGCGCCTTCATAGATTGGTTGACGTGCCAACTTCCTCAACATGTCTTCAAGAGATAGGCGCACGGCTTCTGGTGTTGCTTCGTTAGCGTTCTCCGCGCTTGTCTGGAAGAAGGCATCCAACATCTTCTCCATGCCGTCGTCTTCTGTCTGTAAGTCCTTTTCTGCTTCCATCCTTGGATCTATAATTGTCGGACCTTCACGCATAATCCTTTTTCTCTCTCTCTCAGATGTAGGTGCTATGTCACGAAAATCAATGCCCGTTCCGTAGGAGTCGTATCGTAGATTCTGTATGGTTTCTCTAGCAAACTCTCCATACTTGTGCAAATGCTCATTACATATCCTACGCTTGTGCAGGATTTGATACTTGCAGAGCGTGCATGAGCATGCAATCTTTTCCTCCATGTTAGTTGATGGCGTTGCCATCTACAATGATTATGAATGTTGTTTTAATATATATACTCCTCACAATGTAAACTACCTCTCATTCTCTAGTCTTGCCCAATCTCCGTACACCTCGGTCCAGAGGTGTACGGAGATCAAGACCACCGGGTCAAAATCTCGTCTTTATTGGTCAAATCCTATATGGGTAGACACATACGTGCACTCCCAGGTGTACATGGAAATGCATGTAGCGGGCAAAACCCCTTTACCTCTTTTAGTTCCATAGTTTCTTCTAGAGAGAGAGAGAGAGAGAGAGAGAGAGAGAGAGAGAGAGAGAGAGAGAGATAGAGAGTGTTTCTGTCCTTTTCACACATGCAATTGGTCAGCCAACCTAACTCTTTCTCTCTCTCTTTCTCTATCTACTATCTATCTCTCTCTCTATCTCTGTAACTATCTGTAGTTAATTCTTTCTCTCTCTCTCTCTCTCTCTCTCTCTCTCTCTCTATATATATATATATATATATATATATATATATATATATAACACTCTCTATCTCTTTATTTCTCTCTCTCTCTCTCTCTCTCTCTCTCTCTCTCTCTCTCTACGTACCCTATCTCTCATTCTTTCTCTCTCGCTCTCGCTCTCGCTATCTCCCTTTCTCTCTCTCTCTCTCTCTCTCTCTCTCTCTCTCTCTGTCTCACTCTCCACTTCTCTATCTCTCTCTCTCTCTCTCTATATATATATATATATATCACTCTCTTTCTCTCTCTCTCTCTATTCCCTATCTCTCTCTCTCTCTCTATATATATATATATATATATATATATATATATATATATCACTCTCTTTCTCTCTCTCTCTCTATTCCCTATCTTTTTCTCTCTTCCTATTTCCCTATCTCTATCTCTGTCTCGCTCTCCACTTCCCTATCTCTCTCTCTCTCTCTCTCTCTCTCTCTCTCTATATATATATATATATATATAAATATATATCACTCTCTTTCTCTCTCTCTCTATTTTCCTATATCTCTATCTCTCTCTCTCTCTCTCTCTCTCTCTCTCTCTCTCTCTCTCGCTCTCTACTTCCCTATCTCTCTACGTACTGATCGAACGAGCGACTGAGCTAGGGAGATCCAGAAGCCCACGACTGCGGAGGCCAGACTACACAACATCAACAGAGGCTGCACCAGACGATCCAGGTCACTTTGGCTCGACTTGCACAACGCCTAGTCAGACTACTGACCATGGAGGAGATTGATGAGGTCCGCCAGCGAGACAGATGCTAGATCTCCTATGATCTACCTATCCCAGCTAGCTGTTTTAGCTGCTTAGTCCACACCCAGCAGTTTAGGATTCCATAATATTTTATTTTGTCATTTTGTCATCTTGTTATTCTGACTTGTATCAGATCCACCACATTGTAACTTTCTGGTCTCATAGGTCACTTTGGCCTTTTGAAGACGTTAATATTAACATTTAATTTCTTTTCTTTCTTTAATTTTAATTTTTTACGCATACATTAATTCTCTCTCTCCCTCTCTCTCTCTCTCTCTCTCTTTAGTTTTAATTTCCTACGCATACATTTTTCTCTCTCTTTAATTTCCTACACACACACACACACTTCTCTCTCTCTCTCTCTTTCCTACACACACACCTCTCTCTCTCTCTCTCTCTCTCTTTCCTACACACACACACACACACACACCGCTCTCTCTCTCTCTCTCTCTCTCTCTCTCTCTCTCTCTCTCTCTCTCTCTCTCTCTCTCTCTCTCTCTCTCTCTCTCTCTCTCTCTGTCTCTCTCTCTCTCTCTCTCTCTCTCTCTCTCTCTCTTTCCTACACACACACACCCTCTCTCTCTCTCTCTCTCTCTCTCTCTCTCTCTCTCTCTTTCCTACACACACACACCTCTCTCTCTCTCTCTCTCTCTCTCTCTCTCTCTCTATCTCTATCTCTCTCTCTCTCTCTCTCTCTCTCTCTCTCTCTCTCTCTCTCTCTCTCTCTCTCTCTCTCTCTCTCTCTCTCTCTCCACATCGTCTCTCTCTCTCTCTCTCTCTCTCTCTCTCTCTCTCTCTCTCTCTCTCTTTCCTACACACACACACACACGATGTGTAGAGAGAGAGAGAGAGAGATTGAGAGAGAGGGGTTGGCGGGCGGGGGGGGGGGGGGGGGGGGGGGGGGAGAGTGCCATAATACCTGCGCAGCAGGTTTCAGCCAAGATCTGAGCGCACGCGTTGAGGGCGAAAATGGCGCCTGTGTCGTGCGGGTTCCCCTTTTTTTAGCGCCAAAAAGTGCATCGATATACGCATCGAAATAGCCGTCGATATACGTGTGGAAAATTTTGCCTTTCCACGCGTATTTCCACATGCATATTGACACACTTTTCGACGCATACATCGACAGGGTCAAAGGACGTCGATATCCGCGTGGAAAGGTACGGACATCGATATATAAGGCGTCGATAACTTTGGGTTATGTTGTAGTGCTTACCACCTCCACTGCTAGGACCACAACCACCACATTCAAGAATCACTTCTATGAATCAAGTGGGTTGTGAGTCATCTATTGCTTGTTTGGAAGGGTGTGAGGAAGATAAAGACTCTAATATTGCCTATGGGATTGATGCGCTTGAAGAAAGTCCACAATACTACATGGAGGACTATTGGGGATAAGTCAAACATGTCTATCAAGTAGCAACTCTTGCTGTAAGAGGCCAAAATATCAATTACACTACTAAGAGACCACCTCTTCAATGCTATGAGTGTGGAGGTCCACATCGTGTGGCCGAGTGTCCTATTAGGCTACAAAAGAACGCCACACTAATGCAAACCAATCAAGAGAGCACGTCTAAAATGCCAATACTCATGTGTAATCCATGTGGTATAGATCATTTGATAACCCAGTATCCGAATAATCCAAATGCGCCAAAGATCACGCCATTAAACTTGATTGAGGTTACCAAGGAGCCATCACAAAGTACACCTGTGGTACCAGTAAACGTACTCACACGATTGATGCTCCAAAAAAACAAATTATATTCTTGAAGAAAGAGACACGGCATCAATTGCCCAATCTCAGAAGAAGAAGAAAACACGAAGGAAGAGATCGCAAAAAGCAGCGAAGTCAGACCCTAGTTCAAAGACCAACAGAGGGACTGGTGACGACCCCGTATATATGAACGACACTGAAGAGGATTCTGATTCAGGTGAAACAATGGAGACCAAAACCACCACTAGGAAAGAAATCAACAAGCAAGATCGTCATGAGCCACAATGGCCAGGTTCCAAGAAGAAGATAGCAACTTATCCAAACCCTACAGAGGAGATCGAACGGGTCAAGCAATTAAGGAGTTTGGTAGAAGATACCCAAAGATATCTAGAGCCACCACCTAGGCAAATCCAGGTTACAGACACAATGTTCCCTACGCAACAACAACCTCAAAAAGTCCATAGACCCCTAGCCATACCTAGTGTCATCCAAGAAGAAAGTGACTTAAACTCATGGGAAAGTGTGTGTACTCACTTCTTGTTGGAAAGAATGTTTACAGAGGGACTACCTGACCCTATTGAAGAAATGGAGATCCCATCTTCCCCACGTCAAGGGACTGAAGCATAAAAGGTGCCATTAAATATTTCCAAATTGATGGATTTCATGGCTTTAGAGGCTAGAACCACCATCATGTCCAAACTATATGGAGACCCTGAGCTATTCTTAGGTCTTCAATCTTTCTTCAATGGAGAACTGAAGGTCGGGCTACCACAATTTCCACAGATGGATGGAGCTAGGGAGATGCCAATAGAGGAGGAACACTTAGATCCACAACCCAACCTAGATGAGAACCTTACCTATTAACAAGTTGGGACAATACTTTGAGGGTGATGAATCCAATGCAGCCATACCAATCACTACCAATGGATTCCTTGATGGTGGCGCTGGGGTTAGCATTGTGACTAAAAATTGCTAGGAAACTATGAGAAGACCTCACCTTGGAACCACAACCATAGTAGTAAAGATTGCCAATGGGTCTATTGTTAAACCTATTGGGATGCTAGAAGATCTCAAGATCAAGGTCTTTGGACATAAATAAGAATTACCTTCATTGTTATGGATTTCTCCAAGCACACTATGGCATTTGAGCTGATCTTAGGACGTCTTTTCATGAGGGAAGCAAAAAATTGTGCATGACTGGTCTAAAAACCATGTCTACTTGCAGTTCCAAGATTCTATCATTTGAGTGGATCTTGTAACTGGTTGAGCACATCCTCTAGAAAACAGGTTTATAATTGATCATAGATCTGGCACCACAGTTCACTCGGCCCCATTGTAGTATTGTTACACGTGTAAAGCGCACACTGATGTTGGGGAAGATTCTCCTTATATGGATGTACTACCTGGGATCATTGAGCCGAACAATGTGGATTGGGTCCACCTAGTAGCAACCATAGACACTTGGGGAAATAGGGGGATGACCTAGGTAACACCTGAAGGGGATGAAATGACACCACTCGTACCCTTAAATATGCTAGAAGCAATGCATATAGCTTCTGATGACCTACAAGATGAAGGTCTCACTGGCATTCAAACCAGTAACGTCTCACAAGACTATAGCCCACACGATTTGGGGTCAGGATCATCAATTGAAATTGACTCTAAGGACAAAGAATCTGAGTCAAATCTTAGTGCAAATGTGGGGACAAACCATTCAGGGCCCAGTGGTACCCTAGATGACAATCTATCTAAGGGAGCAGAAGACACAAGTAGCAATTCATCTAGTGACTCTTCACTAGAGATCGGCCGTAATAAAAAATTAGACAAGAAGAGTAAGAGATATAAAAGGCGAAGATATTTAGCATATGTGCGTGCTAGAATAAAGGAAAGGAAATCTACAACATAATGGATTAATTATATAGGGGCATGTGATGCTCATTGGAAGTTGGTAGATAATTGGGGTGAATACCTTCAAATCGTTATGTGGTGTAGTCCACAACCCATTGATATCGCACAACTAAAGGCTACAGAGAAGCCAAAGTTGAGCCGTACCGTAAGGAGACAACAAAATCAAAAGTTAGCTCAACAACAAAAGGAATCAGAAGTGAAATCACAGTCCATAGAACAACAGGACCCCACAAACTTGCACCCTGCACCTGAACATTTCAAATCCTACACCACAGAGGAACGTAAGGTTGTGTATACAAAGGCTCAAAGAAAACCTGTCGATGGAAGTAATGGAGTTTATGACGGCCCAACGATAGTTAAGAAAATAGAATTAGCAGACCGAGAAGAAGAGTCCAAACCTATCTTCATTGCCCAAGATCTGACAGAGACTGAGGAGTGTGTACTTAAAGAACTTCTCAAGCAATTTAGGGATATATTTTCTTGGACATATCATGATATGAAAGGTGTTCCATCTTTTGTGGTACAACACACAATCCCCATGAATAGCATGGCTAAACCAGTTTAGCAACGACCCTACCCAATGAATCCTAAATATGCACAGATCGTTCAAGAAGAGATTGAAAAGCTTGTGAAATGTGGATTCATATACCCTATTGAGCACTCAGAATGGGTGTCTCCAATAGTGATTGTGCCAAAAAAGAATGGGAAACTAAGAGTGTGCGTGGATCTCAAAAAGGTCAATGCCACCACTAGGAGGGACCATTACCCCTTGCCATATTCAGAACATGTGCTTGAAAGAGTTGCAGGGAAGGAAGCTTATAGATTTTCAAATGGGTATTTACAATCAAATCACAATTGCGCTAGAGGACCAAGCTAAAACAACCTTTATAATCGAATTTGAAGTGTTTGCATTTTGTATTATGGATTTTGGCTTAACCAATGCCCCTGCTACCTTTCAAAGATTAATAAACACTGCTTTTAGAGAATATTTGAGGGAGTTTTGTGAAGCTTTCTTAGATGACCTTTGTGTTTATTTCTCCTAGAAAGAACTTCTATCATGCTTATGAAAAGTGTTTGAGAAGTGCAGCTTGTATTGCATCTCCTGTAATCCTTTCAAATACCAATGATGGATTAAACATGGAGTCATTTTAGGGCATATAGTGTCCAAAAATGGGATTTCCACAGATGAGAGCAAAATTAAAGCCATTGTTGAATTGCCACCACCTACAAACTATAAAGGAGTTCAAAGGTTCATGGGCCATGTTGGTTATTACCGACGGTTTATTTTAAACTTTGCCGAGATAGCTCGTCCTTTGTACAAGCTTCTTATTGAGTTCCACTGGACCGCAGAGTGTGACCATGCTTATGAGTCATTGAAAAAGACCTTGACTAGCGCTCCTATTCTACGAGTACCCGATTGAAATGTAATTTTCCATGTGCATATTGATGCATGCTATTGGGTGTGTACTAGCTCAACCAGAAGAACATAAATTGGACTACCCCATTAGCTTTGCAAGTCGTCAATTGACTGATGCCGAGAGAAACTACCCCACTATAAAGCGAGAAGGTTTAGGTATGATTTATGCAGTGAAGACACTTTGCTCTACTACCTTCTAGCCACCAAGTTTGTTTTCTATATTGATAATCAAGCCTTGTTGTATCTAGTAAATAAACCTTGTTCCATGGGAAGAATTACACGATGGTTGTTAATTCTCCTTGAGTTTGATTTTATCGTTGTGGTGAGACCTGGTAAAATACATGTCATGGCAGACATTTGTCTCGCATACCCAATGGTGAAGCCCCTACTGGAGTCAATGATGAGCTACCTGATACTTCTCTATTCCTAGTCGAAACCCTACTTGAATGGAGTGAGAAGATTGTAAACTTTCTAGTTAATGGTTTTCCACCCAAAGAGCTTCATAAGGACATAGCTCAAAAAATGTTAAAAGAATGTGAACCTTATTCTCTCATTGCAGGAACTCTCTATAGGCTAGGAAAGGATGATATCCTTAGATGTTGTGCCCAAGAGGATGAGTATTTATACATACTACAAGAATCCGACATGGGTATAGCAGGAGGACATTTCTCAGGGGAACTAATATCTAGAAAGGTGTTGCAATCAGGCTATTGGTGGCGTACCTTATTCAAAGATGCATCACTTTTTGCAAAAGGATGTGATGAATGCCAACGTTACAAGATCACACAAAGACAAAATAAGGTGTCCTTACATCCTGTTAAAGTGACTCAACCATTTGAAAAATGGGGGTTGGACTTTGTAGGACCTATTAGTCCGGTAGCTCGTAGCAATCAATCTCGATATATTATCGTTGCCACTGACTATGTGACAAAGTGGGCGAAATCTAGGGCGACACATAAGGCTGATGCAAGGTCAATTGCCAAGTTTCTCTTTGAGAATATTATTACAAGATTTGGTTGTCCCTTTGAGATTGTGAGTGACAATGGCACTCATTTTATAAATGGAGTGATAAAAGAACTCACTACCAACTTCATGATAGCTCACCATAAGTCCACACCTTATTATCCACAAGCAAATGGCCAAGCTGAGAGCACCAACAAGACCTTAATCTCTATCTTGACCAAAATGGTGGAAGCTCATCGCACAAGTTGGGATTTGAAGTTGACTTCAGCCCTATAGGCTTATCGTACTTCTTACAAAGTGGCTAATGATTGTACACCATTCAAAATGGTATATGGCCAAGAAGCAGTTATGCCACGGGAGTTTTTAATTCCTAGTCTATGTGTAGCTTCACAAGAAGGTTGGGATGGCAACCCTTTAGTTGAGCGCTTCTATATCCTTGTTGAAAGGTTAGATGAAGAAAGGCAATTGGCCGTGCAAAACTCACTTGTGGAGAAAGATAGGAGGAAGAAATGGTTTGACCGTCATCTAAAGAACAAGGATATCAATGTTGGTAATAAAGTCCTTATGTATGGAGTGCGAAACAAAAAGAAAAAGTTGAAATATGCGGGAAAAGGACCATATAGAGTATGTGAAATCACCTCACAAGGGACCATTTGTGTGGAGACTCTTGATGGAGTTGAAACCATTGGATTCCTCAATGGGAGAAAATTTGAAAGATATTATGATCCTTTAATCCAAGAGAAACTACGTGCCACCCATCAAAAAAAGGCAGCCAAGGTACAAACAGAGTTGAAGAAGATACAAGCTCAAGCGGCTAAGGAGCGACACCAACACATAAGATGCCAACGAGAGCTAACCTTGGAGTTACACATGCATTCCACGTTGAAACCGATGAGGATTGGTTGGAATCTGACACACCTCTACGATACCCTATTGAGATAAACAACACCTATGGAAAATTACTATATAACGCCTTATTGTACACGGGTGCTAAGTATAATCTGCTATCATATGAGGTGTGGTGTCAGTTAAGAAAGCCATCTCTATCTAACAATATTATCCAATTCAAAGGTGTCAACAAGAAAAAAACCGCAATTTTTGGTATCTAGCACACCGTTTCTGTCAGCTATGACAATGCGGTTGTAGCTCAAGAATTTTTGGTCATGCCTGTTGGAACTATGGAGGACCACATAAACCTTGGACGCACGTGGATGTTGGCAATCAAATGCACTATTGATTGGGGTACTGGTAGTGTCACGACGCGACCACCAACTCTTATCCCTATCATTGAAGCAAAGTCACCTACGTTGCAGACTCTAGCGAAGTTGCATTGTAGCCAAGATTCACAAACCAAAGTGGTTAACTCGTCCTTGTCGGCTGCTAATGAACCTAGCACTTCAACACTTGTAGTTGCAGCAAGTAGTAATATTTCAAGTACTCAACCTACACGACCTAAGAGTACATATCAATGGTTCCCCAAGGCCTTACTTCCAGATACCTCAACCCTTCCATCCATTTCAAGAAAAACTTATCATGGAAAACTAAGAGTGCGCTCTAGGAGGGTCAAGACCAAATCACGATGGATTCCAAAAAAACTATCAGAAGCCCAAGGCTACTATAATGGAAATAATCAAATTTGGGTACCTAAATGTAAAATGTGTCTTTTCTTATCACCTATAAAACCATGTGAGTCAATCAGTGTAACTCCAAAGACAATGGCAGACGTGGGAAGGGAAAGATCACAGGATGCTACACACCTATTCCAGAGCTAGTTTGGGTTCCAAGGCAAAACCAAATTATTCCACCTAGCTAAGGGGGAGTCCCATGAAGCTTCTAGCTCCTTATGTAATGCATCCATAGAGGTAAAAGCTTCTCCACATCCTCCACCTACGATAGTGGACCTCCATTATGCTACAAAGGAATCCACACCTCCCAGTGTTCAAGAATCACCTGATGAACCACTTCAAGTTCGATCTTGGGAGAGTACCTTACCACCCTTGCAACTCAATGAGGAACCTAAGGTAATAGAAAACTACTGGCAAAAATCCTCACCTATTACCAACTAGAACAATTGGTTTCAATGGGTGACGAGCAAATTTCAAACATCATGACTTACCCAAGGAAGGGGGGAGTCCTCACTCATGTGAATATTTTGGATCCCCATCCTCTTAAATTTTCTTCCCTGACATCTGAACGTTGCAATTGAGGGACTGTATATACATAGCCTTATACTAGTTCTAGCAAACAAAAAAAAAACAAATAGTAAAAGAGCAAGAGCGACTAGCAATGAGAGAGCATCCTATCAGATCCTACACATTAGTCCAAATTCACCATGTCACATCAAGCAACCCACGAAAACAACTCTTATGTTTTAAAGACCTAACCAAATCTATCTGTATTCTCAAAGATGGCTAGTTCACCAGAGGCATGCACTTCGATTTTTATGAAAGATACCCTTTTTATTTTACTCAAGTGTTTCACATGTGCTACCCTGTACTTTCTTGCAAATGGGATTTGGTAGAGAGACTTGCGCGTGAGAGAAATTTTGAGGAGTTAGAATGGCTGATCCTCTATGGATAACTAGTGATCCCTACCCAATAGCGAATGTTTCTCCAGTGGCACATGCTTATTCTTTTGCACAAGATGAGTATCCACGCATAGGGAGGTTCTTGATGAACACGCTTGCGCCAAGAGGATAATGAAGAAGAAATAATAGAGAGCGAGAAAAACTATGGCCTCACGGAAAATGATTTCGTTTATCTAGATGATGAGGATGGAGACCTAGCCTTAGGGATGCCACCCCATTTATATAATATCCTATTTCTTTGATTCTAAAAGGGATGACATATAGGTAGTTTAGGGGTCTGGATTGTGTTTTGAGTTTGTTTTCTAAGATTTTTAATTTTTCCACACTGACATGCTT
Source organism: Adiantum capillus-veneris (assembly GCF_014529385.1). NCBI lineage: Eukaryota > Viridiplantae > Streptophyta > Polypodiopsida > Polypodiales > Pteridaceae > Adiantum > Adiantum capillus-veneris. The sequence goes on along the minus strand of NC_140941.1, from coordinate 98,189,164 downwards.
CCTAGAGGTATAGTGCCTTGTTGTTTGATATTGTTATGTAGGACTTATATGGATTTCCATCCACATGGTTGAGGACATCTGCTTCAACAAAATGAGCAACTCCATACCTCTAGGTCTACTACTTTCGATGATTCATGTTGGTGGATATGTATAATTGCTAATTGTGGTTTTTCATGGTTTGTTTAAGTGCAATAGTTATGTTTGTTATCTGCCATTATAGATGTATAAATTTGTCTTCGCTTAAGTTGATTGAACTAGAGTTTAATCTTATAGATAAGCCTTGAGATTAGGAGACCGTGACTTTAGGTTAACTCATTTACTTGACCACTAGTCCTAATTGATAAAATTATCTGTGTGTTTAAGACCTTAGGAATGTTTTAGGCATAGAGAAGCTTGCTCACTTAAACAACAAAAGACACTAGTGAGAATACCAAGGAAATGGAAGCAAAAAACATGTGTCACAAATGAAAAATCTTATGCTTGAAGAGAAATCCTGGCTTGATTTGGTACTTCACTCACATGTATTGTATATCACTACAAGTTTTAGACATATTCTCACGTGCAAAAATTGAGTGAGAATATGGCTTTTGTTAGTCTGCATAGAAATACAAGTTTTTGCAGGTACGAATGGCGATTTTCTCACTGCTTTTTCTACGTGCTAATATTTTGCAGGCAAGGAAAAGAGCAGTAGTGTCGGGCGCTACAGGTAAAAAATTAAGTTTTAACAGGTGAAAAACGTTGTGACGTGTTCTGATTTTTTACGCATTAAGATGTAAAAGAGGGTAGAAAAAAGCCTTTTTTGTCGAAGTAGCAAAAGGTCTAAAACTTGTAGTGTCTATGGTACTAGAGCCCTAGAGGTTCCTAGTGTGGGCGCTTTTCCTTGAGAAGCAAAAAGCCCCGGACATACAAAATAAGCACACACGTCAAATGATTGTGAAGCAAAGTAAAAGAAAAAAGAGAAAAAATTGACATTTAAAAGACTTCCATCGAGCTTACAGTTAAAATTTCAAGCTTTCTTTAGAGTTGTGAGAGCTAGTTGGCTAATCAAAGCTGAAAAGCACAATTAGGGAATCTTGCATTTAGATAATCTTCTTAGTTTAGCTATTACTAGGGTAGTTGTTTTAAACTTATTCATAGCTAACTAATTGATAAACTCACCCATAAGCCCAAAACTCTTCATTAATTAATTTTATCAAAGTGCAATTTATTTGTCCTTAATGGTAGTTTAGCATTTCATAAATCTTGCAATTACTCATTTTCACATGTACTTTATATTCCTCTCATGATTTATTGCCATACTTTGCCTTGCAGATTCAAATCCAAATGCTCTATAACATGGACAAAACGGGCTTTCTCTCTCTAGATTTCGAGGGCGGAATCTACATGAGGAAGGGGGGCATGTTATCACCAAGCGACCACCTTTGATGTAGCCATGGGCCGGGCTTGTCGGACCCGCTAGTAGTGTATTATGTTATTGGCCGGGCTTGTCAGTCAGGTAGGAATGGTTAAGAGTGATCGCCGATGAGAGGTGCACTCTAAAACTGGAACTTATAATGTTTGGGTAAGATTGGCTAAGTGTGGCCTCCCAAATGTGAACGGGCAAGCCCATATACAAGTCAATCTAAACCTCATTCTCTTATTTGTGCAATGCAAGAAGAGTGCTCTTACTCCATCTCCTTCTGCGTCTCCTTTGTGTACTAGTGTGTGTGTGTGTGTGTGTGTGCTTGAGAGAGAGAGAGAGAGAGAGAGAGAGAGAGAGAGAGAGAGAGAGAGAGAGAGAGAGAGAGAGAGCATTGTGGTGGCACAATGGCGGCGAGGTGATTGAGCGTGGCGTAGCGGCGGCTCCCTCTTCTTCGTGGCGAGGAATCGTCCACAACAGCAAGCGTAGAGCGGTGAGTGACACACCATTGTCATCTTTGACCTTACTAGTTTAAACTAGTTGTGTGCTTGGATCCATATATGGCTCGCACACAATGTTAGGCAAGTCCCTTGCTTCGATATGTGCGGCAAGAGTCCACACTAAGGTGCATCCACAATTTGGCTCTATCCTTTGCATTGCAAGGGCCATATATGTTGACTATAATGATAGGCTGATCTGCTCACATGATTCTCACTCCTAGGGCTCTCCCAGAGAGGTGATTATGGACCACTTTGGGCTCCGATTCCTTATTCACAATAGAGAGGACTCCACTGAACCCGTCAACTCCTCTCCTTCGAACATCAACTTCTTTCCCAATGTCTGTTTTCTTTTGCTTCGAGCATCTAGATGGTGTTCTTAGATGGCCCAGCAATTAACTTCCTTCTCTTTTCTCACTTCCTCCCAGAAGAGGGCATGCTTCTTTCAGGTCTTCAATCCTTTCACGTTCGATGTTTGAATAGCCAGGATTTCCATCATTGGGAGAGGGGAACAAACTCTTCAATATCTGACCCCTGCCCGGTCTCCACAATGGTAGCCCTAGGAGAATATGGGGTTCCTCATGGTCAAGGGATTTCGTTTCTTGAAGCACTTCAAAGGGGTAGTGGAGTGGGGTGGTAGCAGTCGCACCTTTTAGATGGATTGGGGTTGCGGAGAAGGCTATCCCTTTCAAGGCTCCGTTAGCCTCCAGTGGTATGGATTCTCTTGCCATCACCTTTACCCTTTTGGCCTTCTTCAGTCCTGAGATCTTCATTGGCAACGTAGTTGGGGCATAGTTGACTGTCAAAAGCTTAGGTGAAGTTACCGGGAAGACAAACGGATTATCTTTGCGAGGACATTTGGGGCTTTGCACTGTAAAGATCTGCACCTCTATGGTCTTTTCTTGCAATTTGGTGACTTCATTGTCACAAACCATAGCCTCTTTTTTCTCCCCTATTCTTGTCCCTTCATAGCTCTTTACCTATTTCTCGCCCTCTTTCACTATTGTTTCCTCGACAGGGACATGATTAATATTCCCTGAATTGGGTGCCTTGGCTGTAGGCCCGGAGTTCACTTTAGTCCTCAAGGGGAAATCCTTGGCAAAGTGCCCAAATTTGTTACACTCGAAGCACGCCCCAAAGTAAGTCCCGAAGTTGAGTTGAATAGTATAAGTCCATCTCTAATATTGATCGCCATGCTTTTCAGTGATATCTTACACACATTCCATTCTATACAAACCCGATTAGAGGACTTTCCAAGCCCCTCCTATTAGGAACAAACAAGGTATGCTCAATTGGTTGGCAAGCATCCTGATATTATCCGAGAGCCAACTAGGGAGGCTCCGAAACTCAACCCATATAGGATGAATCCCCTTAAGGGACGCTACCGAGTCAAACATTGGCTCCCCTGGTAAAATGCAAACAATTGTCCTCTTAAATCTAAGGGGACCCTAACCAAGAATCTTTGAAACCTCGGATACCTCATTGAATCTAACTGAGCAATCCCTTGGCTAGGTAAGTGGTATTTTCAATTTCTCCTCCATGCCCAAGGATTTACGGCCCCTAAGTCTATTTTTGTAGCAAGTAGCCTGCTACAAACCAGACTCTAGCAAGTAGGTAGCCCCAAGTGCAATCGCTTTATGCTAGTCCAATAAGAGACTTGGCTCTTAGTGAAATTTTTGCAGGCCGAAGATACGTGATCTCAAAGAAGCTGAGTGCCCCCACCAGAGAGTGAGGGAGCGTAAGCAAACGCCCATGCAAAAAGTCACAAAGATCCTGAGCAGTAAGGGGCAGACAACCCGTTGGAGCCGGGAGACCTGGAAACACCTTGCTTTGGTGGCGATAGTAGCCTGGGTCTATCGATGGGCAGCAGCAAAACCTCTCGTTGAAACAAACACTTTGAATCCAACATGTATGTAGAGTCTAGGGTTCGCTCATCCTCACATCCTCACAATTGCAGTAGTTGCTTTATTTCTTGCAACATATCTTGGATTGGTGGAGAACTTAAAATAGTCTTGCCAGAAGAAGGAGTTGTTGATAGCCAAGGGGGCCTTCATCTGGCCCGGGGTTAATTGTTAAAGGTGGAAGCTGTAGCGGCACACACGCATGCACAAGCAATAGGGGTGTAACGGGCTGGGGATGGTGAGTTCAAGCTGGGCTGGAGACGGTGGTACACGCACAGGCAAAGTCAAGAGTGGACAGATCCGACGAGAATAGCGAGGTGAAGGCTCTGACAGAGTTGTTACGGGGTCGGTGCGGTCATTGCAGGTAGTGGCGCCGCTGGGCTGATGGGGGATGGCTAGCGGCATCAATTCGAGGTATTGGGTGGCAGCTCCACTACAGTACAGTCAAGCGAGCAGTACTAGACAGACTGACCATGGCTCAAGGTGGCATTTACGACGGTAGATTGTGGCATGGGCATGGAGGATAGCGAAAGAATCTCTATGCATGTGGGACAAGGAGGAGGGCCATTCATTGGGAAGGGAGCTAGGCAATCATTGGTCAAGCACAACTAATTGCAGACTTCAAAAGCCAGTACTGTGCGAGGGTGTGCTCTGGCTACTGCAGGGGGATATTCCGAACGCTGATTTTGCAGCAGCAGAAGACTTTCCAGCTGGTGAGTTGGTGCGCGTTGATTGGAGAGCAATAGAGACTCACGCATGCATTTTGAGAGCTGAGGTGTCAATGCCGCAGGCCATTCCACCTGCTGACTTGCCATCACCTGGTTCAAAGATTGCGCCTTGCATTCCCAGTGATGACGTGGTGGTCATCTGTTGCGTGCAGTCGTCAAGGGTTCGAGGGGGCTTTGGTTATATTTTGGCCTGCTAGGCCTTGTGGCAAAGCAACGTCGTCAAGGGTTCGAGGGGGCTTTGGTTATATTTTGGCCTGCTAGGCCTTGTGGCAAAGCAACGCATGTCAAGGGTTCGAGGGGGCTTTGGTTATATTTCGGCTTGCTAGGCCTTGTGGCAAAGCAACGAATGACGGTTGCCGATCGAATTAGCCGTTAGATGACCGTTGACCAAAAAGTCAACACACGGAGCTTACACAGAATTTCGAACCCCTGACCTCGCATCCCAAGAGCATGGCCTTAACCACTGCACTACGTGCGTGCTTGTGCACGGCATGTGGCGCATTCTGTAGATATGTTTAAATTGTTTGCTGCCCCCCCAAAAAGCGACGTGACCGGTTGGGCCAGTCATGCTCACCTACACGCGGCCTAGCAGGCCGATATTTAACCAGAGGGGAGGGGGGCCAACACTCACTTGCCGAGAGACGAGGTGCAGCAGTGGCCAACAGTAGATGCACGACTGATCAAGAACGAGCGCATCACTGGCCAACAGTAGGTGCAGCACTGATCGAGAACAAGCGCAGGAGCTCGTGTGCGTTGTGCAAGACTACAACCCCTAGATATTACGAGTGCTGAGATGGCTCTAAGGACAGGTGCTGCTTCATATTCTCTACGTTGATTTCACAACTATTCGGTGTGACTCGATAGAGCAGATCTAGATTTTTCGACTCCTGATGTGTCGCACATCTGCCAGCCCATGCTCAAATTATGACTAATAATTGAGTGTAGATGGAGGGCGAGGATTCTCAGCCCTCCGACCCAAGGACCTTGACGGTGGAGGTTGCAGCTGCTATGGAGCTCGAATGGGGGTATAGGAACAACTCGGGAGTCGGGAGCAACTCACAGGGTTGTAGAGCATGGAGTGGGTGCCTATGGCCCCTGTCACACAGGGATTGGCATCCATACCTCTTTTTGAAAGGTCGCCAAAAGGATGTCCTTGTTATATAACCAATCGGCTAGGTAGAGCATCCGTGTTAAATGCTCATGAGCAGAGGTCGAATCCTATGACCTCAAAATTGTTCACATTTTGCAGTTGACTACAAAATGAGAAGTTGAATGTCCTTGCCCTCTCTTCCTTGCTATAGGCCCCTATCACACCGTGATGGGCAGTGCAAGGCCTTGCTAAGATGGCAAGAGACTATTTCCCATGAAAAACGTAAGACCTTTCCATGTGCCTTTGTGAGAGGGGCAGGCAAGTGACCACCAGCTTTCAAGACGATGGCAAACAAACATTGAGGAAGAGAGAGGAAGCCGAGAAGCATGGAGGGAGAAGAAAGAGGGAGGAGAGAAAGAAAGCATGTGGAGGGGTTGGGGGGGGGGGAGTAGAAGAGAAAAAAAAGCACGTGGAGAGAGACCATAGACAAAAAAAAAAGAGCAAGAGGGAGAAGAAACATGGCGATTAGGTCTCCCCGATCTCAAAAAAAAAAAACCTTTCAAAACATCTTATGTGCATAAGTGCAGGGTGAGTTTAGGAAATGAAAAGACACATGAAGGGGAAAAGTCGAAAGATTTTTTGAGTCCATATAAAGATGTGGCCCAATGCACATTTGTATATTTGTGTTTCTATTTTCCTTTATTTTCTCTTCAGCCTTTTCTTCTCTTTAAAGTGTCCTTGCACTATGTAGTTGGTGAATATATATTTTTTGAAGCCATTAGGAATACCTTAGAGAGAGGGAGTGAGAGAGTACCAGAGAGAAATGGAATGGCAAAGTGACAGAGGAGAGAGAGGGAAAGTGTGGCAAGTGGACTTTAACATGAATGTGGGTCAATCAGAGTTTCCCCCAAATTCCAAGCAGAGCTCATCAACAAAAACTTATTTTATTTGACCTCAAAGAGATGAAGAAATAGAAGAACTTAGAAGGCACAGATGAGATAGTGACCTAGTCTAGGTATGGGCCCTTATGGGGATAGTAACCTCTATTGTGAGGCAATAGCCGTAGGCTCCTACATTTTCCAATGGCATCAGTAAACCTTTAGTATCCTGTACGATACCACATGCGAGCATAGTTTTCAACACTAGAACAAGTATTCCTTCCCCAAAGGTAGTCAATAATGTATGGAGAAATCTGAAAGAACATAACACTCTTTACTCTGAAGTTAACCCTAAACTTCCACCATCACTTTTAAATGAAAATCAAAATGTTTCAAAGGTGGTTGATGAGAATTCTACACCTTGCATGGGAGATCATGATACTAAGATAGAGTTTGATAAGGAGATACCCAAGGATGGAGAGGCTATGATAGGGGATCAAGAACTAGATAGCTAGTATAAGCAACGCACGAGTAGGGTTGCCATGTATTAGACTTCCCTTGACACTATGAAGCAATGGATGACTTGTAATCAAGGAACTTATTTGCCTCTCATGTGCATTATCTACCTAATAACTATGACTTGTATCTCTTCGATAATTCCAAAAGTGCTTTGCAAATAATAATTCAAGGATAGTGGTTGATTAGGAACACTCCTCTCTCCCTTTTTAAAGTGGCTTAAGGGATTAGACCCCAGAGGTGATAAACCTACAAAAGTGCATATGTGGGTGGAATTTCTGTTGAATGTATGCATTGGATCAAGGCATTTGGTGCACAAGTAGGTAAAATGCTTGGTCAGAAACCTAATTATTGAATCAACCCCAAGTGATAAAGTTCTTGGTCAGAAACAAAATCATCGAATCAACCTCATGTGGGATCCTCGCCTTCTAATTCAAGTAGACACTTGTATTGAATTTTTGTTGACGAGTTGGGAGTCATTTTTCACAGAACGAAAGTGTTTATAGGAACCTCACACTGACTTTCACCATTTGAAACGGGCCCATCTATATCTATACTATACTAATGGAGGAAGGGATTCCAGCCCCTCCCATGGACACGTGTCAATACCTCTTTAGTTTGGCCGCTTTAGGCGGGTGTCCCCTATGCGAGAGAGAGAGAGAGAGAGAGAGAGAGAGAGAGAGAGAGAGAGAGAGAGAGAGAGAGAGAGAGTTGAACACCTTGCACAACCATCTCCATTCAAATCAAAGTTTTGCCCAATCATAGCCATGTCTTCGTACAAGAGAGTGTTAGCAGCGGCTAACACAGGCTACACCGAATATGCATCAAGCGGGAGATATGCTATGGTTGTGCATAATATTTCCAACTCAGTTTGTATAAGTCTTGGCTCACTTGGAGTTTCAAAGTTGTATATGCTAGTTAGAGGGCTCAAGCTTAAACCCATAGTAGAAGGGATTGTGATGAAATCCTTTATGCAAGGAGGCTTCATTCTTGAGTATCCACTCTTGAGGATCTACTTTTGAGAGCTCTCTCTCTCTTGAGTGTTATTCTATGGATGGCCTAGCCTTGAGCTTAATGCCCATGCTTAAAAGGCTAGGACTAATCCATTGTAATTAGAGAAGCTTGATTAATCTAATTCCTATTTTACTCATTAGTCTCATCTTCTCTACATTTCATTATGTCATGAGGTAGTATTACCCTCTCATTATTCTAGATTTGAGAGAGGTATGTACTTCTTGCTTTGATCTTAAATCTCTTCTTCCATAAGTATTTCAATTAGTTGATTACTCCTCTAATTCTCTTGATTAGTGTAGTGCGTGTGCACTCTTGGTCATGTCATTAGAGTTTGTGCCTAATTGTGTGCTTAAGTGTGTAAAGGTTTAGGAGCCTTGAGCTCAATGCCACTTGTGTGTGATGTGATTAGAGTAACTTGGCTGGCATGTGATGACTGGGAAAGCCAACTTCCATGCAATTACTGTGTGCTTTGATCCTGGATGCTTGTGTTGACTATGTTCTTGTGACTCCATAAGATTGGCAAGTCGGACTTTAGTGGACTTGATGTGTGTAGGAGTTGATAGATTAGTGATTAGAGAATGATTAGAGTTAGTCTTGCCATGGCTACTCTCTACTTGCATTGGTGAGGTATTCTCTTGAATCCTCTATTTCTGTTCATCTGATCCTCATGCTTCCATGCCCTAGCCAGGTTGTTGATCCACAGATTTGATAATTTTGTGTGGGTTGCGATTAGGTTGTAATTGCTACAACGCCTCTCAACATTTGGCGCCGCTGCTGGGGATTGATAACCTAAGCTAGTGAGTATAGGATGTTTAGAATAGAGTAATTTCACTACTAATTTCTTGGTTTTTGAGTGTATGTAACTCAATTTTGGTGTGATTTGATGATGTTTGTGCAAGTAATTGATGCTAATTGTTGAGTTATGAATACCCCAAACCCCCAATTTCACTAATTTCATACTAACCCTTGCTAATTTTGCTTCATTTCCATGCTAATGATTGTACTAATTTCATGTTAATTTCTACTAATTTTGACTAACTTTGCTAACCTAACCGCTAACAATTTAAGTGTAATGTATGTAAACCCTCTTGTAAGAGGTGGAATCATCACTCTAATCAAGTTAATTGTGCTAATTTATGCCTAATTTGATTATTTGAGTGTTTGATTTTTGACTTACAATGGTCAATTTTGGAGCCAATTTGATGGTGCACACAATTGTGTGTGCAATGATGCGTCTTCGTGTGGAGCAAAGGAATAGATTGGAGTGTGAATACAAAATGTAAGTGCACTCACTTGCTCATGTCAATTCTTGATTGATTAATGTGATTCAATGTGTGCTAATTGTTTACTAAAATTAGGCATGTAACTCAATTGACCTACACTTTGCACCTAATTTGATTCACTTGGAATGAAATTGATGATCAAATCTTGACTAATGAACTTTTTGTGTATCAAGATAGTGCTTAATTCTCATCAAGAATTCATGTGTGTCATGCATAAAAATCATTGTGTGTATAATGCACTAAAGAGGGAAAAAAACTATCAAAAATTTCAAGTACGTGTGCACCTAAGCTTGAGTGTGTGCATGCATATAAAGTGGTGGAATTGATGGTATATGAGTATGCAATCATGTAATTGATGTGTATGCTAAGCTAATTCAATCATTGCATAAGTCTAATTGCCAAAAATTTGGGAAAAAATTGAGTGTGTGTGCCCATCCAAGGCCACATGATTTTCAATGATTTATGGTCAATTGGGGCACCAAAATGATTTTTGATTGTGAAATGTTCATAAAACTTGTGTGCAATCATTCGGTGTAAGCCTAAATGCATTGCCAATTGAGCCAAATTTGATCTTTTATGCTTAATTTTTTAGTGTGTGCATTGCTTGATTGGGTCAAAATAGTGTTAATTTTTTGAAAATTAAGCATGCATGCATTCACTTACACTTGATTGAGTTTGCAATTTGAGCACTACAATGTGAAATTGATGGATTACTTGCATAAATTTTTGGTCTAAATTTGGGTATGTGTGCCTACTCAATGGCATTCAATGTCCAAATTGGGATGAATAATTGGTAGCAATTATCAATTGTGATGATTAAAAGACCTAAAAGAGTGAGGCGTGTATGATTGACTTGAGATGATTCAATTGTTATCCAATTGAAAATGATTTTATGAATTACAACTGCTATGTATGCTAATTGGATATGGTAAATTGTGCATGCCATATAAATCGAAAGTATATAGCAACATGATGACAAACCAACTTAGGTTTGGATGATTGTTATATGGGATATGAGCAACTTAAGGTTGCAATGATTGAAAAAATTTGTTTTGAATTGGCCAAGAACAATAAGGTCACTTGTTTGTGCCAATCGGATTTGAGTGTTTGAGTGATAGTGTGCATGAAATTTGATCTATTTTCGAAGAGGTGTATCATTGAATTGCATGATTGATTGACTGAGATGATTGTGTGCTAGTAAAAGAGAGATGTATTGATCATGTCTTGAGGAGTACTACACCTTGCATGTGCATAAGTGAATGCTATCACAATGCAAAGGAATTTAGAATCCAAAATGTGCTATAGCTTAAAATTGTTAAAATTCACGCTATCTCAAATCGAATAATGGGAGGTCACCGGGCATGCTTGAAAGAATTGAACATGCAATGTTAAATTAATTGAGAGCTCTCGATCAATAAAAATTGAAAATATGTGACATTTCAATTTTTGTTATGCTTTTTTGATTCGAGCTAAGATTGATGTTTGACACAATGGATTGGCATTCGACCATTTACATGGTTTTTAAAAGAGGTATTCCATACACAAAGCCTGCAATTTTTCATACCAATGTTGTGGGAATATCCTCTTAAAAGGATAATTAAAAAACCAAAAAAAATGTGCCGCCCTGCTCCTTGCTCTCTCTCTCTCTCTCTCTCTCTCTCTCTCTCTCTCTCTCTCTCTCTCTCTCTCTCTCTCTCTCTCTCTCTCTCTCTCTCTCTCTCTCTCTCTCTCTCTCTCTCTCTCTCTCTCTCTCTCGCACGCAATTTGCAGCCCTTTTTGGCTCGACCCCGCTCGCTGGCGCTATTCACACACACCTACGATCCCTCAAGGGCAGTCTCCTTGTCAACCAACCCCACCCACTTGCCTTGCCCGCCCTGGCTCATAGCTGCCAAGCCCACACACACACCCTTCAAGTTCATATGTGGCCCTTTTTGGCAACGTCTGACCCGACTTTGGCTTTCACCAGGTTAACGAATTGTCATCACATCACTAGAAGACATGCACACACTCCTTGGCTTTAACTCAATTGGACCGAAAAATCTGCTAAGCAACGTGCTACTAAATATAGTGCAAGACAAAAACGCACACACACACACACACGTGTGCTCTACTATCCCCTCGTGGCTTGGACTGTCGCACACATAAGATTCCCCACTTGTTGACCCTCCGAAAACGGACTCATGCTACTCATATTGTGGATGTTGGGATGCCGACTCATGGCCGTGAATCTCTACCTCGACTCTCTCTCGTGTGACCGGGCCCACACTGTATTTGTCATCTCATTCACCGTGCTAACAAGCTGCCCTACTCTAGCTTGCAGCCCTGCCGAATAGGGCATAGCTCCAAGTACCGACACACACACAACACCTCCCTTGGCCGCATCCCGCCATGCTAGCCCTGCCTGCCAACCTTGTTCAGCTGCTTTCACTCTCAAACAGCACAGACACACGCTTGCATTCTGCTTCACGTCCCTTACTCTCTTTGTTAGCCTACCCTGCCTCGCTCTCTGGCCTTGGCCAGTACTCTTGCCCTGCACCTGACATACTCCCACCATCAATAGATCAGCCCAAGGGTTTGCAGTATCCCCGGGGGATTCACCATGGAAAACTTACCGCACCACGTAAGTGCAGGGAAGGGGGGGTTTTTTACAAGTTACATAAGCGTATAAGCTAGGGCACTTTGAGTAAATTAATTAATCAAGAGTTTTGAGCTTATGGGTGAGTCTATCAATTAGTTAGCTACGACTAAGGTTAAAACAACTACTCTAGTACTAGCTAAGCTAAGAAGATTATCTAAATGCAAGATTCCCTAATTATGCTTTTCAGCTTTGATTAGCCAACTCGCTCTCACAACTGCAAACAAAAGCTTGAAATGTTAACTGTAAGCTCAATGGAAGTCTTTTAATTTTTTTTATTTTTTTTTATTTTAAATACTTTTTTACTTTGGGTCACAATCATGTGACGTGTGTGCTTATTTTGTATGTCCGGGGTTTTTTGCTTCTCAAGGAAAAGCGCCCACACTGGGAACCTCTAGGGCTCTAGTACCATAGACAATACATGTGAGTGAAGTACCAATTCAAGCCAGGATTTCTCTTCCAGCGTAAGATTTTTCATTTGTGGCACTTATGTTGTTTTTTTTTTTTTTGCTTCCATTTCCTTGGTATTCGCACTAGTGTTTTTTGTTGTTTAAGTGAGCAAGCTTTTCTCTGCCTAAAACATTCCTAAGGTCTCAAATACTCGGATAATTTTATTAGCTAGGCCAAGTGGTCAAGTAAATGAGTTAACCTAAAGTCACGGTCTCCTAATCTCCAGGCTCATCCATAAGATTAAACTGGAGTTCAATCAACTTAAGCAAAGACAAATTTATACATCTATAATGGCAGATAACAATCATAACTATTGCACTCAAACAAAGCATGAAAAATCATTATTAGCAATTACACATATCCACCAACATGAATCATGGAAAGTAGTACACCTGGAGGTATGGAGTGGCTCATTTCGTTGAAGCAGATGTCCTCAGCCATGTGGATGGAGATCGATATAAGTCCTACCTAACACATCCAAAAACAGGCACTATACCTCTAGGAGGCATGTCAGTGTGAAAAATTAAAACTCCTATAAAACAAACTCAAAACACAATCTAGACCCCTAACCTACCTATCTGTCACCCCTTTTAGAATCAAGGAAAGAGGATATTATATAAACCGGGTGGCCACCCTAAGGCTAGGCCTCTATCCTCATCATCTAGATAAATAAAATCGTTGTCCGTGAGGCCATAGTCTTCCTCGGTCTCTATTAGTTTCTCTTCATCATCCTCTTGTGCAAGCATGCTAATCAAGAACCTTGCGATGCGTGGATACTCATCTTGTGCAAAAGAATAAGCATGTGCCACTGGAGACACATTCGCTATTGGGTAGGGATCACTAGTTAGCCATAGACGTATCAGCCATTCTAACTCCTCAAAATTTCTCTCACATGCAAGGCTCTCTATCAAATCCCATTCGCAAGAAAGTATAGGGTAGCATACGTAGAACACTTGAGGAAAAGACAAAGGGTACCTTTCATAAAAAATAGAAGTGCATGTCTCTGGTGAAGTAGCCATTTCTGACAATACAGATAGATTTGGTTAGGCCTTTAAAACATAAGAGTTGTTTTTGTGTGTTGCTTGAATTGACACGGTGAATTTGGACTTATATGTAAGATCTGATAGGGTGCTCTCTCGTTGCTAGTCGCTCTTGCTCTTTACTATTTTTGTTTTTGGTGAGTATAAGGCTATATATATACATTCCCTAAGATTGGAATTGAGAGGTCAGGGAGTAAGGTTGAGAGGGGAGCGAGTGAATGATTGATGTTAGCAAACACTCCCCCCTTCCTTGGGTAGATCATACCTTTTGGAATGAGGTCGTCACCTTTTGAAACCAATTGTTCCAAGTTGTTATGGGTGAAGGATTTAACCAATAGTTTTCGATCGCCCTATGCGTTTCATCTAGTTGCAAGGGTGGTAAGGTACTCTCCCATGATTTTATTTGCAACATTGTTGTAGGTGGTGAACTTACCCAGGGAGGTGCAAACTCTTTCGTGCTTGTATGGATATGTACAGTGGTAGGTGGAGGTTGTGTCGAAGCTTCTATTTGCGTATAGGAACTACATGAAGAGCAAGAAGCTTCATTTGATTTCCCTGTTCCTGAGCTAGGTGGAACAAATCGTTCTTTCTTTGGTACCCAAACTAGCTCTAGAGCGGGTGTGTAACATTCCATGATTTTTTCCTTTCCCCGATTTTCAATTTGTTTTGGAGCCACAGGATTGGGTTTACATGGGCCAGGTGATAGGTAAGAGTACACTTTACGTTTGGGCACCCAGATTTGATCATTTCCTTCATAGTATCCTTGGGCTTCCAATAGTCGTTTAGGAATCCAACGCAACGTTTCTTTACATTTCTTGGAGTGAGTGGGACGGTTCTTACGAGGTTGCCGTTTTTTTGCACCAACCATGCTCACTACAGAAGCTTTAGGGACCCACTTGTATGTTTTCTCTATTATATTAGGATGGTTCTTGTGTGTCTAAAGCTTTCTTTCAACTACATCAGTTGAAGCTCTAGAGAGTTGGGCTATGGGGACGTATGGTTCAACCTCCTGGACATGCAATGTCTTGGGTTTTATTTCCTTAGGCAATATCTCAGGGACTATGGCTTGAGTGGTAGGGATAAGAGTTGGTTTTTGCGTTGTGACACCCCCAGTCCCCCAATCAATAGTGCATTTGGTGGCTATCATCCACGTGCGTCCCAGGTTTATATTACCCTCCATAGTTCCAGTAGGCATGACCAAAAAGTCTTGAGCTACAATTCCATTGTCATAACTGACAGAAGTGTGCCAGATTCCAAAAACCGTAGTTTTTTTCTTGTTGACACCCTTGACTTGGATAATACTCTCAGACAGAGGTGGCTTCCCTAACTGACACCACACCCCATAGGATAGCAGATTATATTTAGCACCCGTGTCCAATAAGGCGTTATATAGAACTTTTCCATAGGCACTATTTAACTCAATAGGGTATCATAGAGGTGTGTCAGAGTCCAGCCCATCCTCTTCGATTTCCACGTGGAATGCATTTGTGACTCCAAGGTTAGCCTCTCGTTTTTGTCTTATACGTTGTTGTCGCTCCTTAGCCTCAGCTTGAGCTTGTATCTTGTTTAACTCGGTTTGTGCTTTGGCGGCCTTCTTTTGATGAATGGCCCGTAGTTTTTCTTGGCTTAAAGGATCATAATATCTTTTGAATTTACTCCCATTGAGGAATCCAATGGTTTCGATTCCATCAAGAGTTTCCATACGAAGGGTACCTTGTGGGGTAATTTCACATACTCTATATGGTCCTTTACCAGCATATTTCAACTTTTTCTTCTCTTTACGTACTTTATACATAAGGACTTTATCACCAACTTTGATGTCCTTATCCTTCACATGGCGATCAAACCACTTCTTTCTCCTATCCTTTTCCACAAGAGCATTTTGCACAGCCAACTGTCTCTCTTCGTCTAGTTTTTCTAAGATATACAAACGCTCGGTTAAGGGGTTACCATTCCATCCTTCCTGTGAAGCTACCCTAAGACTAGGAATGACAAACTCCCAAGGCATAACCGTTTCTTGGCCGTATACCATTTTGAATGGCGTACAATTAATAGCCACTTTATAAGCAGTACGATAAGCCCATAGAGCAGATGTCAACTTCAAATCCCAATCAGTGCGATGAGCTTCTACCATCTTGGTTAAAATAGAGATTAGAGTCTTGTTGGTGCTCTCGGCTTGTCCATTAGCTTGAAAGTAATAAGGTGTAGACTTATGGTGGGATATCATAAAGGTCGTGGTAAGCTCTCTTATTACCTCATTTATAAAATGGGTTCCATTATCACTAACAATTTCAAAAGGGCAACCAAAGCTTGTGATAATGTTCTCAAAAAGAAACTTAGCTGTTGTCCTCGCGTCAGCTTTTTGTGAAGCCTTAGCTTCAGCCCACTTTGTTACATAGTCCGTAGCAACTAGAATATATCGAGATTGAGTGTTGCGAGCTGCGGGACTAATTGGACCTACAAAGTCTAAGCCCCATTTTTCAAATGGTTCGGTTACTTTAATAGGATGTAAGGGCATTCTATCTTTGCGCTGTGTGGTCTTGTAACGTTGGCACTCATCACACCCTTTTGTAAAAAGTGATGCATCCTTAAATAAAGTTGGCCACCAATAGCCTGATTGTAGCACCTTTCTAGCAGTCAGGTCTCCTGAAAAATGTCCTCCTGCTATGCCCATATGTGCTTCTTGCAAGATATACAAATATTCATCCTCGTGGGCACAACGCCTAAGAATATCGTCCTTGCCTAGTCTATACAGAGTTCCGGCAATCAAACAATAGGGTTCACATTCTTTTACTAGCCTTCGAGCGATATCCTTACGAAGTTCCTTGGGTGGAAAACCATTAACTAAAAAGTTAACAATGTTCTCACTCCATTCAGGCATAGTCTCAACTATGAATAGGGAAGTATCAGGTAATTCATCATCAACTCCTGTAGGGGCTTCACCATTGGGTATGCGAGACAAATGATCAGCCATGACGTGCCTTTTACCAGGTCTCACTACAATCGTGAAATCAAACTCCAGAAGAATTAACAACCATCGTGTGATTCTTCCTGTGGAGCATGGCTTGTTTACCAGATACAGCAACACTTGATGATCCACATAAAATACAAACTTGTTTGCCAGAAGGTAGTAGCGAAATTTCTTTACTACATAAACCATTGCCAAACCTTCTCGCTCTGTAGTGGTGTAGTTCCTTTCAGCATCGTTCAATTGACGGCTTGCAAAGCTAATGGGATAGTCCAATTTATGTTCTCCTGGTTGAGTGAGAACACACCCAATAGCAAAGTTTGATGCATCAATATGCATATGGAAAATGACATCCCAGTTAGGTGTCCTTAAAATCGGAGCACTTGCTAGTGTTTTCTTTAATTGTTCATAGGCCTGATCACACTCTTCAGTCCATTTAAATTCAATGAGAAGCTTGTACAAAGGACGTGCTATCTTAGCGAAAAATAAAATAAACCATCGATAATAACCCACGTGTCCCATGAACCTTTGAACTCCCTTGTAATTGGTTGGTGGTGGTAACTCTAGAATCACTTTAATTTTGCTCTCATCGGTTGAGATACCATTCTTAGATACTATATGCCCTAAAATAACTCCATGCTTGACCCAAAATTGGCATTTGAACGGGTTCAATGAGATACGATATAACCTACACTTTTCAAACACCTTCCGCAAACATGATAGATGTTCTTTCCAAGAAGAGTAAACACAAAGGTCGTCTAAGAAAGCTTCACAAAACTCTCCCAAATATTCTTTAAAAGCAGTGTTTATTAATCGTTGGAAATGCAAACACGCCAAATTCTGTGATGAAGGCAGTTTTAGCTTGGTCCTCTAGCGCTATCGTGATTTGGTTGTAGCCTGAGTACCCATCTAGAAAGCTATAAGCTTCCTTGCCTGCAACTCTTTCGAGTACATGTTCGGAATATGGTAGGGGGTAATGGTCTCTTCTAGTAGCTGCATTAACTTTTTTGAGGTCCACGCACACCCTGAGTTTCCCATTCTTTTTTGGCACGATAACTATTGGAGACACCCATTTAGAGTGTTCAATAGGATATATGAACCCACATTTGATAAGCTTTTCTAGTTCTTCTTGAATGATCTTTGCGTACTTAGGATTCATCGGGTAGGGTCTTTGTTGTACGGGCTTCGCAGTGCTAATCATAGGGATTGTATGTTGGAACATAGAAGGTGGAACACCTTTCATATCATGGTATGTCCAAGCGAATATGTCATTGAATTCCTTGAGAAGCTCTTTGAGGACCGCCTCTTCAACTTCTGTGAGGTCTTGGGCAATAAAAACAGGTTTTGATTCTTCACCGGGGTCGGCTAATTCTATTTCTTTAACTATTGCCGGACCATCATAGATTCCATTATTCCCATCGATAGGTATTCTTTGGGCTTTTGTGTACACAACCTTTGCTTCCCCTGTGGTGTAAGATTTGAAATGTTCTGGTGCAGGATGCAAGTCTGTGGATTCTGGTTGTGCTTTGGTCTGTGCTTCTATTTCTGCTTTCTTGTGTTGTCGAGCTAACTCTTGGTTTTGACGCCTCCTTGCAGTGCGGCTCAACTTTGGCTTGTCTATGATCTCTAATTGGGCTATGTCATGGGGTCGTGGTCTACACCACATAACATTTTGGAGATATTCACCCCAATCGTCTACCAATTTTCGATGAGCATCACATGCTCCTATATAACTGAGCCATTCTGCTGAGGATCTCTTCTTTTTTATCCTAGCACGTACATTGGCTCGATATCGACGCCTCTTAGAGTTTTTCTTTTTCTTATTTGAGACCTGCTTTTGATTTGCATTTAGATCTGGCTCACTAAAGGAGTCCTCGTTGGTGTCCTCTTCACTCTCGGAGGAGCTATCATGGGTTGATGTGCTCGGTCCTTCCGAATGTTTTGACTCTGAACTTGCTCCACTCTTAAATTCATGAGATTCAGAATCCGTTTCACTCTGGAAGTCAGTGTCTGAGTCGTGTTGGTTAAAGTCTTCTATTGAGCTATCGGTGTCACTGTCAGATTGGTCCACAATTGCCTTGCCCTTAGAAGATGCATGTATGGCACTTATCATGTTCAGAGGTGCAATTTGTGGTACCTCTTCCCCCTCTGGTGTGACCCAAGTGGTTCCTCTATTTCCCCAGGTATCTATGGTTGCAGCTAGGTGTACCCAGTCTACGTTGTCTGATTCCGTCATACCCAGTAACACATCCATGTAAGGAGAATCTTGGCCAATGTCTGTATCCTTCTTACAAGTGTAACAATATTGTACTGGGGCCGAGTGAACTGTGGTGTCAGAGCGATGATCAATAATGGTTTTACTCCCTAAGGGGTGTACCTTACCAGTCACCAAATCCACTCTAAGGACAGAGTCTTGGAATTGCAAATAGACATGATTTTTAGACCAATCATGAACCATTTGTGCTTCCCTCATGAATGGTCGTCCTAAAATCATTTCATATGACATAAGGTGTTTAGAGAAATCCATTACAATAAATGTATGTCGTACCTTGTGTCCTAGAACTTTGATCCTAAGATCCTTGAGCATCCCCATAGGTTTGGCTATGATACCATTTGACATCTTTACCACAATGTTAGTAACACTGAGGCGGGGTTTTCCCATGGATTCCCAACAATATTTTGTAACGATGCTAACTCCCGCACCACCATCAAGAATTCCCTTTATAGTTAATCCCTTGGTAGTGATGGGTAGGGTCGCATTAGACTCGTCGCCTTCAAAATACTGCCCTAACTCGTTAATGGGTACCTCGATCACAGACTCGTGTCCATCTAAGTCAAGTGATTGGACATGATTTTCCTCATCAATCATAATCGAGTCAGGCCTATTTGGTTGCGCAAATTGCGGTAATCCCGTTCGTAGCTCTCCGTTAAGGAATGCTCAAAGTGCAAGGAATAACTCAGGATCTCCATACAGCTTTGCTATGATCGTGGTTTTGACCTCAGAAGACATGAAGTCCACTAGTTTGGCAACATTCATTGGCATTTTGCAAGGTGTAGGTCCTTGACTAGGAATTGGTGAGGATGGAATCTCATATTCCTCAATGGGATCAGGTATTCCTTCGTTAAACATCCTTTCCAACAAGAAGGGTGTATGCTCACTTTCTGATGTCCCGTCCTCACTCCCTTCTTGGATGATACTAGATATGGCTAACGGTCTATGGTTCATGTGGGGTGGATGAACTTGCGTGGGAAACACTGTGTCATGAATTTTGACATGCATGGGTTCTGGTTCTAGTTTCCCTTGAGTCTCCTCCACTAAACCTCTTAGATGTTTCACCTGCTCAATCTTGTCTACTGGGTTTGGGTACGTCCTAATCTTCTTTTTATGATTCTTCCCTTTTTGCCCCTGCGGTTTATCTTGGGGGTCTTGGATTGGATTTGGAAACACTTGTGGTGTTTTCAGAGGCTCTTTATGGTTTTCTCTTATTCGGTTTTCATTTGGTTCCATGTTACGGTTTTCTTTGTCGGTCTTTCCCTTTGTGGTATTGGTTCTAGTCTCCATTGTCTCGATTGAATCTGAATCATCCTCGAGGTCATTCATATACACGGGGTCATCTCCTGTTCCTATGTTTGTTTTGGAACTTGGCTTTGAATTTCCCGTATTTTGCGACCTCTTCCTTCGTGTCTTCTTTTTCTTTGCTTGGATAACTGACGCGGTATCTCTCTCTTCGAGGATATGGCCTAGCCTTTGAATCATGGACCGTGTAATCGCATAAGCGGGTGCGACGGGTGGTATTGGCGATGTCACACTAGCAATTTCGACCAAATTTAGGGGTGTGATTTTAGGCGCATTTGGGTTATAGGGGCATTGGGCAATCAAGTGATCTATGCCACAACGATTACATGTGAGTATTGGCATTGCAGACGTGCTCCCTTGATTCATTTGCATCTGTGAAGAATTCTTTTGCAGCCTAATAGGGCACTTCGTTGCCCGATGTGGTCCACCACACTCGTAGCATTGAAGAGGTGGCCTCCTAGCCTGGGTGTTGATATTTTGACCTCTGGATGCGAGAGCAGTAGCTTGATAAAGTGGCTTGACTTGCCCCCAACAATCTTCCATGTAGTATATAGGACACTCTTCCAATGTATCAAGTCCGTAGGCAATACTAGTGTCTATTTCCTCCTCACAGCCATCTGCATAAGCATTTGATGGCTCGCAACCCACTTGGTTCATAGGGGCGACTCTTGGATGCGGGGGCTGCGGTCCTAGCATAGGAGGTGGTAGCGGTGTAGCTTGTACAACATTTTGAGATCTAGGGACCATGTGTTGCGGTAGTTGCTCAACAGGTGGAGCAGGCATCAATACAGGAGCTCGAGGCGCATCCGTCCAGGCTACAGGTGGTCTATTTGCCATCATACATTTGATCATTAAACAATCCTTAGCATGGTGACCATACCTATCACATGCATTGCAAGTTCCATTAAATTTTACTCTAAACGTAGGGCACTCACTAGTGCTATGTGGACCCAAGCAAATGGAACACCATTGTTGCTCCCTTCTTGGATACATGTGACTATTTTGAGGGGGTCGATTATCCTTGAGAGACTCTTGGATTGCCTTGGTGAGGTCTGTCAAGAATGTCTCAAATACCTTTGGCTCATTGGCAATGGGCCTTGCAGTCATGGGTTCATACTCAATGGCTTGTGAGCTAGTGGATCTCGTGTCAGTAGACACCCTCATGCCTGCTATCATCAATTTGTCCTCTAATTGGATTGCATTGGCAGTGACATCTTCCCAGGTTGTGATACCTCTAATCACTACTCCATTATAGATTCCTTCATTCCTCAACCCTCGGATGAATCGATCAAGCAGTTGGTTATTGTTGAAGCGCTCATTTACAGGGCAGCGAGAGTTTAAGTGCTTTAGACGACTAATGAAGTCCCTTACTGACTCTCCTTCCTTACGTTCGGCCTTCTGTAGCTGAGATGCTACACCCCAAAGCACACCTTCTCGTATGTACTCCTTTAGAAACAACCTTCAAAGGGTAGGGTAGATTGTTTTCTCGTCCACCCTTAGGGTTCTATACCAATCTCCAGCCTTCCCACTTAATGTCAAGCTTAAGGCATTGCACTTATGTAGTTCGTTGCATTCCCCTAAGGAATCACATACTTGTTCAAACACTTCAATGTGTTTTCTAGCATCTTCGTCCCCAATGAATTTTTGCGCGAGTTTGGCAATTTGTACTGCCTTACTTCTAGGCTCTCTATCAGATGCATGACGCATATTTTCCGCGATAGATCAACCTATGGTTTGAGCAAACGCTGCCAAGTCACCTATGTGAGGAGGCAGGGCCGGTGGAGGTACTCTTGGAATCATATGTGGGAGAGGGATGGGTACCGGTCTTGGCATATGTGTGGATGATGCAGGATATGGAACATAACCGGGCATAGGTCCACTCGGATAAGGGCTAGGGAGCGGCACTCAAGGAGCATAAACAAGTGATACAATTGGAGGTGTGGGGGCCATTTTTGCATAAGGGGCTAGAGGCACATACGGTTGAGGCCCCATATTAGGTACTACGACACTAGGTAGTGGCACTGCGCTAACCGTAGATGTCATCTGTACATTCTCTGTCAGGGTTATCCCTGGAGTGAGCACTGTGTTTTCCTTAATAGAGGGTTGAGCCAAGTTAGGGAAGCTAAAGTTGTCGCTCGGAGGCTCAGATTGCATAGAGACCCCAGGTGAAATGACGTAAGATGGGTCCATGGGGCTCATTAGAGGAGTCTCCATTTGTGATAGAGTAGGCTGTTGAGCCTTGCTCGTATCCAAAAATCTCATGGGGCTAGTTGAGAGTATATTTACCCCTCGGTTTTGCCTTTCTGATTGAATAATGCCATGGATAACATTACAGATCATTTTTTGTTGATCTTCGAGGCTCGTGGCACTAGAGGTGGATCGTACAATCTCTATCCATCCTACATGGTAGGAGTGGCCAGAGTGTAGATCCGTCAACACCTCAGTGTGGAGGTCGTATGTCCAATGATCATTAATGAACAATCCTTCTAGAGTCGACGTGTTAACGGTTTCTTGTGAGGTAGAAGCAATGTTGCTCCCCGTGGTTTTACTTGTCACCAACGGTACTCTAGAGGGAACTTCTGAAGGAGGCAGCTCAACAGGGCCTTCTTGGTAAGAAGTTGGCAGGATATCCACATGGACACTCTTTGGTGGTGTGGGGTCTACGTGCGATGTGAAAGGAGAGTCCACTTCCCCACCCCCTTCGTGTGCTTCATTTGCATCAGGTTCCGAGCGAGTAGCTCTACCTAATGTTTCCATGAAACGGCTAAACATACTAGTACTAGGCTGTGGAGTTTCGGGAGGTGCATGGCCTTCTCTCTCAATGTTTTGGGTAGGGTATGCTTCCATGACTTCTGAGTCGGAGGAGGAATCATTAGCGGCTATTTTAGGGTCTTGGGTGGTGCTACCTTGTGTCCCCGCTGAGGGTCTAGAGCCTATCGTGGATGGGTAATGGGTGTCCGTATGAACAGAGGCACCCTCAATATGCTCGTGTTCTAGCACCCGCCCAGAGCGTAAGTGCATGTGCTTTTGATACCCTAAGGTGTCAAAAAGCTGCTCTAGGAGGCCTTGTGACTAGTTTTTTGCGTGTTTTTTGTTTGTTTTTTTGCTAGATTTTTTAGAGCGTGTCGTGGAATGGGCCGTGTGATAGCTCGAAACGAGCGTATCGCTAGGAGGGACGCGCTGTGCTTTACAGCCCACCATTTGGTTCTATTTTTCTCCAGAAAAGCCCGAAACAGTCTTTTCCTAGCTGGGGAACTAGGCTCCGAATAGCAAGTCTAAGGGTGCAAGTGGGAAGAGAAGGGAGGAGAGTGGAGGACTTGTCCCACATGCTCTCATTCCCTCTTGAGGGGGTAGGGTATATATATAAGAGTGAGTCTAGTATATATCATAAGACCGAGGACTGAGGCTTGGGCCTGGGCTTGGGCTTGGGCTTGGAGAAATGATCCCGATCCCGATCTAACTTTTATACAAACCAACCCGTCCGTTTTTATAACTCACGTTTTTTATTTTCGAAAATCTAACCTCCCCCTCACTCACTTTTTTTTTTTTTTTAAAGATTTTTTTTTTTTGGATATTATTTGGTACGCGTTTTGGTGCGCGTTGACCTCACCTAACTATTTACTGTCCCACCTACCTACTGACCTGCTAATCAGTGGTTCACCTAATTACTAACCTGCTTAATTAACTAACTGTGCCCCTAACTGCGCACAAACCAGAAAACACAGAAAATGTAGAAATTGAAACTTGACAGAACTGTGCAGTGCAAACCAGAAAATGCAAAAAACGCAGAAACGCAAGAAATGCTAACTGTGTAAGCTGAACTTGGAGCTTAATAGAACTAACAAAACAGAGCTTAACAAAACACAGAAAACTTGAATGCAGTCAACCGCGCCTTTCCTACATAAAAAATAGCTTCAATACAATTTACAGGTCGCCATTGGAGCTTCACGCGCAGCAGCTCCCCGGCAGCGGTGCCAAAAATGTCAAGGCTAGGGACTTGGTACGCGCCGTGTGCGAGCCACAAAGGCTCTTAGCACACAGTCATACAACAGACAAGCTCACAAGGAAGAACGGTGTGTCACTCACCTTCCTGCGTAGTTGCGAATGAAGGATTCCCGCGCCGCGAAGAAGAGGGAGACGCCGCTACGCCGCGCTCAACCGCCTCGCCGCCGTCGTGCCGCCGTAACGCTCAATTGCACACACACTCTCACACTCTCTCTCTCTCTCTCTCTCACACGCACACACACAAGGAGATGGTGAAGGAGAAGGTGGAGATGGAGCAAGAGCAGCTTCTATTGCACAATGAGAGAATGACTCAATTTTAGGTTTAATTGGCTTTTATGTGAGCTCACCCCATTCACACTTGGGCGCCCATGCTTAGCCAACTAACCCTAGCATGTTCGTGTTAGAGTGCGCCTCTCATCGGCGATCACTCTACCTTTCCCTATTGGACCGACAAGCCCGGTGCCTGACTCTACTTAAATAAATAATACGGTTACGGTGTCCGTCGTAGGCGATAGGGTGTCCGTGAGCCATGAGGGTTAACACATGCTCAAAAGGATGAACAACATGATGAATAACATGCAAAAAGAATCTATGAGAGGACCATGACAAGGGATACCTTAATAGGGACAACCAATTAGACCGCAAAAATGGTGTGCAATTGAGGTAAAATGGACCAACCATGAGACCAATGAGTGCTAGTACCGACCAAGGTATGATGGGAATGTTCAGTACATGTCCATGAGGCCCCAAGGACAACCCTTGTACAGATACCAGCCTAACATGGCACCAGCTCAAAGACCACCGATGGGTATGGAAAGACCTAAACCCGTGTTAGGTCAACAACCTCTGTATCTAAGACATACTGAAGTGCCTATAAAGTACATGCATTTAGAAGGAGTCATAGATGAACAAACACTAGTGCCTGCTAGACCCTATGTTGAGCCTAGCCCATCTACAATAATGGTAGAAGGAGATTGGTATAATTCACATCCACCACCAATGGAAGAACCTAACTTATGCTCCACCAGAGCTTGCACCAATGTATTATGTAGCTAATCAAGGTGTTAGACCTCCTATGGTAAGACCCATGATTAAGCCAAGAACGGGAAACTATCATAATTGTGGTGCAGATGATCATTGGAAAAATGAATGCCTAGAGTCTGAAAAGAATCTCAAACTAGTTGAAGCTTATTGCATACAATGTTGAAAAAAGAGAGGACACTTTTCGAAATATTGTCCAAAAAATCCTTTAAACAAGGGTAAATCAGTAGTAAATGTAGTCCAAGTGATACCTAGTAGCTCATCTGAGAGTGAACCAATTGTTCCAATCAAGGTAATCACTAAAGCCCAGGCTAAGAAAAAGAGACATAGCCCCTCTGATGATTTGGAGAATACAAAAGTTGCCTCTCAAAAGACCAAAAGAAGCCGAAGAAAAAGGTATGAGATGAGAAAATAGAAACAACGACCTGAAATCGAGGAGAAAGCAAAACAGCTATTCTAGGAAAAGGTGAAAGAACCTGGAAGCGAAATCAAAGAAACTACCGTAAAATCTGGAGGATCAATTTTGGTTGATGAAATTTTTGAGCCTATTAATGCAACCTTGGAAGCCTACTAAGCGATACTAAAAGCAATCCAAAACATGGAAAAAAAAAGGAAAAACTATCCTTCTCTAGACATGGAAGCAGCTAAGCTTGAAGCTTATCAAAATTTAGTAACAATCACGCAAGAAATGCTGGAGAAACAAAAACCCAAGCTCAAAAGTATAGCAAAACCTGAGGAGTTTATGGTAAGAGATACTAAAGGAAAATCCAAAGTGGTGGTAGAACCCTACCTTGAAACAAAAGAGCCAGAAATTATAGTGCCTAATAGCGAAGATGCCTTAGACGGAATTCCATTTGTAGAGGAAGACTGGCCAGGACACTTATGGGAAAAACTTAGAGAGATCAATGATGGGAGCCTAACTCTAAAGTCAGCTCCTATAGAGGAAGTTTGGTTAGACAACCTACCTCCCGATATGGACATGGATGTACAATCCATGTATGGGGATTGCGGATATGAAGCTTCAGGAATGTCTAAACCATTGACCTTGAAAACATTACCCTCTTACTTGGGAGACAACGAAGATGAATCCATAGTGTGTAAGACCACTCTAGTAAAAAGAGCAAAAGAGACCTTGGAAGTAGACAATATTCATTCAATCATGTCTACATCCATCCAATGTACTCTTACTTTGGGAGAACTGTTAAAAATCAGACCATATTTATGGAATGATCTACAGAAAACCCTAGAGAAGGTGGGGATAACGGGCCTCATCGTAAAATTTTTGGGAAAAGTGAAAAACGAAATGGACAACAAAGAGATTCGATTTGTCCCAATGAACAAAGTCGAAGAATATTATGAAGGGGAAGAAGGAAATACCACCCTTCCAATGAATATAATGACATAGAAACCATGGAAATACTGGATAGTGGAGCAGGCATAACCATAGCCACAAAATCCATATGGGAATCTTGAGGACAATCAACCATTAGACAAACTCAAATGAAATTGTAATTGGCTGATGGACACATTGAAAGACCATTAGGGCTGCTTGAAAAAGTGATCAATTCCTATGGGATTGAATATCAGCACACTTTTGCCATAGTAGACTGTTGGAAAAAAACTCAATTACAAAATCATATTGGGAAGACCTTTCATGCGAAAGGTACAGCTTATCCAAGATTGTGAAAATAACTATCTGTACTTGAAGCAAGTGGGATCTATAACAAGGGTTAATTTAAAAGATCACACTTATAGAGATGTCATGAAAACACCCTTACAAGAGTTTGATTCAGTCTCCTCGGCTGAAACTAAGCTTCCATCATGGTTAAACAAAGACACTCCTATTTGGATGTATGGAGCTTCAAAAAATGAGAGTTATTGCACAAACGAAGCCTATGCACTTGAACCCTTTCCAGAGAATTTGTTTGAGCCATTTGAGTGGACTCAAATTTTAGCGGCAATGGATGTATGTGTGAATACGTCTATGGCGACTCAATTTTGCAATGAGGATGGCTACGACATAATTCCCATCCAAATGACTTCAAACCTCAATATTGAAGATGAAATTGAGGAACCCAAGGACTTGATGAAAGCTCAACAAGTCTTCTCAGACCTCTACTACGATGCAACAAATGAGTTAGAAGAACACTTAGCTAACTTAGAAGATTCGGGGTCGGAAAAAGAACATGTGAGAGCTAAGCTACTCGTGAAAGGAGGAGAGGAAAAGTTTTTTGACTTTACTAACTAGAAATTGAGAAGACAAAAATGGTATCGACGAAAAAGAGACACCAAAAAAGTGAAAGCTAGACCTATGCCATTAGTCTCCAGTAGAACACAGTTCCTAATACAGGTAGATGTACAAGATTGTGTCAAGGACAAAATCACTGGCATATATCCTTCGAAAGAAAACCCAACAATGTCGAAAACATTGAGAAAAACAATGAAGAATACTCTAGCAAAGCCAAACAAACAGGACAAGGAGCCAACCATAACACGAGTTGAGCGGAAAACGAAATATCAAGAGTTGAAAAAAGCTCTAAAGGAGATATATATGACTGAAATGAAAACCACAAAAGAGGATGGTAAAGATGTAATGAGTGTTCCATCCCATTACAAAAAGTATACTCTCCAAGATCGAAAATTCATTGTTGAACAACTTGTTAGAGAACTATGAAAACATGGCGAGTCCTACAAAGGGCCTGGAAACGCTAAAAAGATAGATTTGGCTGAACCAAGAGAAGCGTCTAGGCCTACCTACATTGTAAATGACCTAACAGAGGAAGAAGAAGATATTTTGCTAAGCTTGCTAAAAGAATATCGAAATATCTTTGCTTGGTCTTACAAGGATCTCAAGGATGTTGATCCAGAAATCTGTCAACATACCATACCCATGAGCGATGATGTGAAACCAAGTAGATAAAGGCCATACACATATAGTGAAACATTTGCCAAGAAGATTAAAGAAGAGATTGAAAAACTAAAGAAATCCGAATTCATTAGTGAATGCAGCTACCATTAGAGACAACTTTCCTCTTCCAATCACTGAGCATGTGTTAGAATGAGTTACAGGTAAAGAAGCTTACAGCTTCTTAGATGGCTTTTCGGGATACTATCAACTTTTGGTTGAACCAAAAGATCAACATAAAATTGCTTTTGCAATGGAATGGGGTATTTTTGCCTATCGGGTTATGCCTTTTGGGTTAACTAATGCTCCTGCGACCTTTCAAATATTGATGAGCCATGCTTTTAAATAATATCTTAGGAAATTATTGGAAGTATATACGGATGATCTATGCATACATTCATCAATCCGAGCTGATCATTTTAAAGGTATTCGAAAAATGTAGACTTTATGGATTTGTTTAAATCTTGAAAAAGTGCACATTCATGGGTAGACAAGGAAAAATTCTTGGACATATAGTGTCTAAAAATGACATAGCTACTAGTATGGATAAAATTCATGTTATTGCTGATTTGCCTAGATCAACAACAGTCAAGGGGGTTCAAGCTTTCATGGGACATTGTGGATATTACAGAGAGTTCATTTACATGTACGCTATAATTGCAAACCCATGTATAGCTTGATTACACACTTTGAATGGACTGATGAGTCTGAAGAATCTTTCATGGAGCTTAAGCAAGCTCTCACCTCAGCTCCAATATTGAAACCACCAAATTGGAATAAGATATTCCACATACATGTAGATGATTCCAATTTTGCCATAGCGTGTATACTAGCTCAACCAGGAGACAAAAAAATTGATTTTCCTATATCTTATGCTAGCCGACAGTTGAACATGCAAAAAAGAATATGCCACCACAGAAAGTGAAGGATTAGGAATGATCTATGCCATAAAAAAGTATAGACATTACCTATTAGCAAAAAAATTTGTGTTCTTCGTGGACTACCACTCTTTATTGTACTTGGTCAACAAGCCATGCAGCACAGGAAGAATAGTGAGATGGTTCATCATTCTTTTAGAACTTGATTTTACTTTGGTTGTAAAAAAGGGCACTACTCATCAAAGAGCAGATTATTTGTCATGGATTGTTTTAGGAGAACCTCCTAAAGGAGTAGATGATAATCTACCAGATGCATATGTGTTCTCTGTGGAAATGATACCTCGATGGTCGAAAAATATGGTATCATTGATGACCATAGCTCAAGTGGATTCACAAATACCATTTTCTATTACAATCGGATTAATCGAGCAATCGGCTATGTATCAATTACTAGATGGTAGGCTATACAAAAGAAACCAAGATGGAATATTGCTCTTATGCATTAATCCTGAAGAGAAAACCCAATACCTAAGTCAAGCACATATTACCATAGTAGGACTTCACTTTGATGAAGACCAAACTATGCAAAGGATCTTGAGACTTGGAGTATTTTGGCCAACTATGAGGAGTGATGGTCGCTCCTTTGTAAAGGACTGTCCTCAATGTCAAAAACAAACACCCATACCTCATGTAACTCTGTTTCAAATGTCAAATGTTCCTAAGTGGAGTAACTAAGGATAGTTACTTACTTATCGAGCCAAACATTTCCTGAGGATATGAGTAAACACCGTCAAAGAGCAATTGAAATTGAAGCAAGAGACTATGCTCTTATTGGGAATTAATTGTATCGGAGAGGTAAGGATCAACATTTGCGTCTTTCTGCAAACGAAGGCGAATATATTTCAATTATATAACAGTCACGTGTTGGATTAGTTGTAGGTCAATTTTCTAGTGAGACAACTGCAAGAGCAATCTTAATGGCAGGCATATGGTAGCCAACACTTTTTGTAGATACCAAATAATATGTTCGAAGGTGTGATGCTTGTCAACAAGGAAAAATGCCAACAAGAGTAGATAGCATGCCCTTAAGACCAATGATGGGGGCTAGAGCTTTCGCAAAATGGGGTATAGACTTTGTTGGGCCAAAACAGCCACCTGCTTATAGAACCCAAGCTCAATATATCATTGTAGCTACAGACTATTTGACTAAGTGGGCCGAGGCTAAAGCAACTCAAAAGAATGATGCCAGAACCACTTTCACGTTCTTATATGAGTATGCTTCACAAGATATGGACTACCAATAGAAATTTTCAGTGATAGAGGAACTCATTTCCTCAATGAGGTAATTGAGTATATGCTTAATGAATTGATGGTCATCCATAACAAGTCAGCTCCCTACCACCCACAAGTCAGCTCCCTACAACCCACAAGATATGGACTACCAATAGAAATTTTCAGTGATAGAGGAACTCATTTCCTCAATGAGGTAATTGAGTATATGCTTAATGAATTGATGGTCATCCATAACAAGTCAGCTCCCTACCACCCACAAGCAAACGGACAAGCTGAGAATATGAATAAGATTCTTATCTCAGTATTGACTAAAGTGGTTAGTTCAGGAAGAACAGACTGGGAAATGAATCTCCATGCAGCTCTATGGGCTTATCGAGTTTCATTCAAAACAGTTTTAAATGCTACACCCTTTAACCTTGTTTATGGTCTTAACGCCATACTGCTAATAGATTTCTATTGCCGACACTAAGGGTAGCTAATAACCTTGAGTGGACTGGACAAGAATTATCAAAAATACTTGAAGATTTAGAAAATCTAGATGAGCAAAGGCTAACATTTGTAGCTCACATCTATGCACAAAAGCGGAAACAAAAACAGTTTTTTGATTCCTATCTAATTACTAACATTTTAAAAAAAGAGGACTTAGTTTTAGTTTATTCCCTTAAGCAACACATTCCCAAGTTTAAGAAAAAGGGAAATGGACAGTTTATCATTGAAGATGTATCTCCAAATGGAGCAGTTAAGCTATCCACCCTAGATGGTGACCAATGGCTAATTGGATTAGTGGATGTCGTTTAAAGAAGTACAATGTGCCACTAACCATGAATTGCTAGAACAAATGCATGAAGCTAAGCAAAGGAAGATAAAAAGATAGGCGGTTATTGATGAAGCCCAAGAGGAAGCTCGGCTTCCGGTACTCAAAAGAAAAGATGCTCTCAAGAATCATCAATCTATTCCCATCAACACCCTGGAAATAGATGACCGACAGTGGGAATTGCCGAAAGATGCAGTGTCAACAAATGATGATTGGTTGGATGGAATGGACCTTCGCATCAAAGTATATCTCAACAACCATAGCACGAATGCATTGGCTGATACAGGAGCTAGAGTAAATGCAGTTAGTTATTCCACGTATAAGAAAGCAACAAGTCAGTCTTTCGATACAGGAGCTAGACTAAATGCAGTTAGTTATTCCACGTACAAGAAAGCAACAAGTCAGTCTTTGACAGCAAGAATAGCGACAATAAAAGCATGCAACAAGAACTTAACACTAACATTGGGAGTAGTCAACTTAAACGTGATAATACATGGATGTTCATACCCTCATAATTTTGTATGCTTACCAGATGAACACATGAATGAGACAATGATTCTTGGAATTTCATGGATGCGGATATACAAGGTTGTACAAGATTGGGATATGAATTAGCTCAAGCTATCACCTAAAGGCGGACAACTCATTGTTCCAATTGCAACAAGCAAGGAGGAATGGAAAGGAAACAATCAACAGACCAAAACATGAAGTAATCACTCTTCTCCATCCTATCGACAAGAAAATGCTACAAGTAGCATGCAAGGAGTCAGTCAAATTTGGGTACCGAAATTACAGCTTAAGGACAAACCAATTCAAATCTGGGTGCCCAAAACATCATCGACAATACCAAAGACCGGTTCCAAAGGTCAAAACACAGAAACGAGAATCTCCAAGAAGGATACCTAAGAAGAAATGGATTTGGCAGGAAAAAGAGCACTTATCTTCTTCGCAAACGAGAAAATCAATCAAGTAATGAAGAGTTAAGCCTCAGAAACCTCAACCACACCATTCTGACCAAGACAAAACCAAGGTATCAATGGCGAGTAAAAGCTCGACAACAGCCAAAAGTGATACCAAAAGCTCATGAAATCAGCGTGCTAAAGCATCTTGATGGCACAATCAAGA
Source organism: Adiantum capillus-veneris (assembly GCF_014529385.1). NCBI lineage: Eukaryota > Viridiplantae > Streptophyta > Polypodiopsida > Polypodiales > Pteridaceae > Adiantum > Adiantum capillus-veneris. The sequence goes on along the minus strand of NC_140941.1, from coordinate 98,157,127 downwards.
AAAGAGCACACAAGCTACAAGATTTTCTCTTTGGAAGACAGCATCAGAAAACCTCGACATCAGAAACCCTTGAGTTAATTACTCAAGACCCAACTCTTGCACAACATAATGGTTTGAACTGCATTGATCTTCAAAGCACGATAGAGCCAACCAAGGCTATGCATGGACACAATTGTTCAACCCATGCACACACTCGTCCAGGAGTACGCCATCTAGGAGGGATGGAAGGGCACTAAGAAATTAAGGGCAATGTTTGAAAAGGGAAGGAAAAGTTTGATCTTAACGTGATTTTTTGCAAAATTACCTAATAATGCCTTATAAATCATCAACAGGGAAATTTAACTGATGATATCTCTTCGATGAGTGTAAATAGTGTATATACTATCAGAAAATCATTAAAAATTAGTCCTTTTTTATTATTTTGCATCATTTTTCTCGATATTGAGACTTAAAAATGGATTTTCAATAGATTTTTTTAATTACTCGATTTTCACTTTGCTATGATTTTCAATAGGATTTTTTAATTACTCGATTTTCACTTTGCTTTTTTTGTGCATTTTGTTATTTTCTTTAATTTTTTTAATAAATAGGTCAAAAATTACTAATAAATAGCAAAGGAGCTCAGATGCAAAAATTGAAGACACGATGGTGATTAAAAAGTCAAGGCGGACAAGCACAAAAAAATTCAATCAAATTGGAAGATGGAAGTAGGAAGCCTAAATTAGGCAGCCATACCTACTTTTGCAAAATTCTTGCAGAATGAGCTACAGGAATCCGATTGGGGAAATTTTTGAGTCTATCATAGATTTCACGGCTTAGTAGGAGTAACAGGGGTATTTGGGGAAAAATGGTTCGGAAAGTCCGAGTATAGATACCCAAGGTAGGCTAAAATCACCTCATTTTTTCCTTTGAGAGAGCATTTCGACTTCTTCGCGCGTACTTTCTGGAGTCTACAGTTGTCCGTTTTCAGCGCCATCTCACACGAGACGTGAGGGGTAAGTTCTTTACTCATCAATGATTCATTTTGTATGGCCGGTAGCTAGTCTAAACCCCTAGAAAAAACCCTAGAATCCAGGCAGTGTACGAAGACCTACGATAAAAAATCGACCAAAGCGGCCTGTCAGCTCAACCAAATCGGATGAGATTTGAACTCTAGCATGCCCCAACATATTAGAACACTTCTATATCAACAAATGACCATTTGGCAAAGGTTGAGGGGGTCCCAAGTAGACCAGCTAGGTTTTTGGTAGATGCCATAATTGGCTTCTGACTCCACAGACAGCTTACCTACGAGGTCTATACACAATGTATATGATTGTTTTTGTGAAATCAATCAATCAAAGCCCTCAAAAATCAGAAAACAGCTCGACGACTACAAAGCATCAAATTCGACATACGAGGTCAAACTGACTCCAAATGGGCCAAAATTGGATGAGTTGCTTCACGACTATGTTGCGGACAAGTCCATAGCCTTAGAAGTGAGTAACCAACGTAGTCACAAAAATCAAAGATTCAGAGTCAACAAAGCACAAAGTGATACCACCAAGACCAAACTTTACCAAATTCAATTTAGGACTTGTTTTAGGTGTATAGAACGTGTTTACGTCAAAAATTTTAAGTTTTGCAAGAAAAATGTGACTGCTATAAATAATCATGATTATTTACTTTTGCACAATTTTGGCTTGAAAGTTTCATCATCACCTCACCTATCACTTGTACACACCTATTACATGCCAAAATTCAAGTATGAGCCAAAATGATCACATATAACTTGAAAAATTACCAAAAAACGCAAAGAAGTCCTTGCAAGCCAAAGTCTGAGTTATGAACCACATTTTTTGATCCAAATCACCTCATATCACATACAATGGGTCTATACAATGCCTAGAACTAAGTTGTACCAAAAAATGTTCATTTTGGTAGAAAAGTTAATAATTGCGATTATTTACTTTTTGGCCAAAATGGGAGAAATTCGCTATTTTGCTATCATACATCCAGAGTACATGATGTCCTAAGTCCACCAGCCAAGTTTGAACAAATTGGAGCTCAGAATCTCAAAATCTCTTTACATTTACTATTTCAAAGACCTAAAGCCTAAATCTAGCACCATTTTCACCCTATGCATCCAAATGAGCCCAAGTTTGAGCCCAAGTTTAACTCAGAGTATCTATTTGGTATATACTTCAAGCCTATAATGCCAAGTTTGCAAAAAGCTGAAAAAAATTACTCAGCGTAATAATCACGATTATTTACTTTTGTTGCAACTTTTTGTTTGGACTTTATAATTTTGTTCCTTACATGTTTTTATGCATCTATGCATGTTCAAAAATTGATTTGAAGCAATTGGATCAAATTTGTCAGCATTTTAAACTGAAGGACCTTTCAGAGAAATATCTGTTAAATTTGCTAACTTTGACACTGTATTCACTCAACAGGAGCCATGCAAGTAACAAAGAAGGCCAAGAAGAAGCTCAATCAAAAAGAAAAGTTGCAAGAACTACAATCATACCAACTAGACCCCGATTTAGTCAAAATCGCCAAAGCAACCTATCTGCCAAGAGAACAACTTGAAGAGCATAACACCACAGTGTTCACTGGAAGATTCAAGAGCAAAGAGGGACACCAGGTAGAGCTGCAACTTCTACCAAAAGAAGTTTACGATATTGCCGCAAAGTCCCAGACCAAAGAAGCCAATAGAAGGCTTGGTCTTAGAGAATTTTTTGAACAAGAGCCGTGTGGAGTGGACTTCCAAAAAGCTTATGAGCTTCTGTCCACGATCAAAGAAGATGGAACCGCTCAAATCTCTGACCCACAAGGGAATAAAGTTGAAGTGGTGATTACTAAGGAGATAGTGGCAGAGGCACTCAAACTGCCAACAGAGGGAATGACAATGAGGACAAGAGATAGAAAGATGGCAGGAACTTTCACCAAGGAAACCGCCGCTGCTACATTTTTCGACCTCATCCACAAACAAGTGGAAGAGCCCGCAAGGTTGTACCACCAGCACTTCCACTTCCTCGCCAAAAATACCGCCAAGGTATACGACACCAAATCATGCGGTTGCCACAACCTTTACACAAGTTCTCAAATCAACAACCCGTCAACCAATTGACCATGCACATTATGTCTTGTCCACATTGAAAGGGAGAAAGAAAGAGGGAAAAATTACATACCTGGGAGCACCAGAGGTTTTGACCAGAATCGCCTACCATGCTATTGGCACGGCCGACAACTTGCCGCCTGCCCCAGATAAGAACACTTTGATAGTATCAGCACAACCTTCTCCTCGAGCTACAAAATCTGCCAAGAGATCATACAAGCTTGATGAAGAGTCTGCTAAGAGCTTGCCAAAACGGCATAGTAACGACAGCTCGGCTAACAAGGAAAGGAGAGCACAAATTGAATAAATGAAGAGAAAGGCCATGGCAGCACAACAGGAGGAACCTGTACAAACATAGGCCCGATTTGAAAGAGAGAAGCACTCTTATAAATGTAGCCGACAAGCACAAGGCAAGGACCCAGCAAAGTGGGTAAGACCAGAACTAAGAATCATACCAGGAAACAGGTTGAAGATCCCATGGAATCACTAGAAAAGATGTATCAAGAAGCAGAAGCCTTGAAGTTGAGAGAAGCCCAAGAAGCGGCAAGGAAAGTGAAAGAGGTGGCAAAACATCAAAATCAAGCAGAGGAAGCAACTGAACAAGGAGCAACACAACATGATCAGGATGATGTGTCTCCTCACCCTTCTTCACCTGTTTCTGAACAGCATGATCACCCCAAGCTAAGCCCACCACCTTCACCAGCAGATAAAGCCAAAGATCTTGAACCCAACAAGGAGACATAGCCTGAACAAAGAGAGGCAGATGAATCTGCACAACAGGCACTTGAATCTACAGAAGATCAGCAAAAAGAGCAAGACAAAGAGCCAGAAAGGCCAGCAAGTCCTGCACCAACAGAGAACAACATGAAGTTTGAGCAACCAAGATAATAGGAGGCCGAGGAAACACCCTCTACCTCAACACAACAAGACAAGGATGAGGCATCCAACAGAGGACAACATGAAGTTTGAGCAACCAAGAGAACAGGAGGCCGAGGAAACACCCTCTACCTCAACACAACAAGACAAGGTTAAGGCATCCACGAAGCCTCAGGATAACAAGTAGAAGAGGATCAACCACAACCACAATGGCAACACCAACGAGCCGCCATGACACCGCCAAAAGATACACAAGAATTTGCAGAAACATCAAAGCAACTAGCACAGAATGAAGATTGGTAATTAAACGACGAAGTGATCCTGCAAGTTAACGAGTATGCCAAGCAAATGCAGGACATGATTGAACGACTTAGTTGTAGCACAAGGGCCAAAGAATTAGAAATGATGATTGACGCACTCCAAGGGGAGTTAGACGACCGACTAAACGTCATCAGTGACCTACAAAGGCAAGTGCTTGAAAGCGGAAGCTGAACAACATTAGCTCGCAAGGGATAGACAACAGAAAGAGATGGAGGATCTTGGTAATTTTCTTATGAAATTGTTAGATGCATGCAAAGAAAAAGATGAACAGCTGACAGAAGTTACAAATGAACTTCTAACTACAACCCTATCAGTTCAAAAGATTCAAGTTCATCTAGATGTAGCAAATGCCTCCCTACAGTACTCAGAGAAAAGAATAAATAAACATGCAATTTTCCTGCGGCAACTCAGAGAAAATCCCACAGTGGCCTTGATCAAAGGAACATACGAGGTCTACAAAGCATTAGAGAAAAATAATAAAGACCTCGAGTTGGAGCTTAAATTGGAGCAGTCTGAGCACAGAGACCTGGCTTTAATGCGGGTCCAAAGAGAAGACGAGTTGCTGAAAGAAATAGCTGAACTTAAAAGACTCAACCAACTATTGAGAGAGGGACGGCCAGCAACACAAGAAGAGGCAGGCACTTCAGAGCCATCAGAAGATGGAGACACAGCCAGCAAAAGAGTTAAGTGGCGAGGAGGAGTTTAAGGTACACATTACCGAAACAAATACAACACCAATGGTCCAACTCTCAAAGGTTGAGGAAGATGCACTGAAAGAGAAAATTGCACAAGAGGTAGATGAGAAGTGGAAGGTAGCAATGGATTGGGAGCTGAGAGTTCTTCACTCCGTCAATGTTACACAACTCACTCCCAATCAAATCAATGTGCAATGGCCCCAACAATACCTAAAGTGGAGTTGCTACAAGTGAAAGAAAGGCTTTACACACACATGTGAGTCAAGGGTGCAGATCAAGACCACCCAAAGTGGAGGCTGAGCTAGTTGAACAAGAATCCAAGGTATTTGATTCTGTTCACAAGAGCACATGCGGCCCTACAAAAGGATCCTACTTTCTATCCTGTACCAAGAGTAAGGACTTGGCAAGCACATGAGGCACTGATAAAGAAGCGGTCAACTTGGTTGAATTACCCCAGATTGACTGCTCCAGAAAAGAGACCACCGACGGAAGAGTACATGGTGAAAACCCTAACGGGCACCATGTCCTTCTTCAGAAGTCTACCAGATCTATCATGTGCAATGTTATACAAAATCTATTGAATGCTGCTCACCTGCATTGAAGTATTCCATGAGCCAGAGCAAGCAGGCACCCCTTGGATGTCATTCCTCGAGGGTAACAAAGGGTTGTGCTATGATCTTAGTGGCCAACCTTCCGAAGAAGTTCTCTATGGCTTCTACGCCAGATGTATGTTTTTACCTTCTCACAATATGTTGGCGTTTGAGGAAGTGTTCTACATAAGGTTCTTCACTTGGAGAACAAAAATATTTGGGCCAGTGATCAACAACCTGACATCACGCTTTGTAGGCTACTCAACAGTGGAGCTGAAAAACAGAGTAACAATTCTTGCAAGTGCTAGATAAAGAGAGGAAGATTGGATACCAAAAGGCACTAAATGCGCTTAAAGACCGCCTCACCTGAAGACTACTTCAACCCATAAAGTTGTGTCAAGGGACAACACAGGAGAGGAGGGGGGGAATGTTAGCAGCAAGCTAACACGGATACCATTTTTCGGAGCTCCCATGTAAAAACACTTATTATCTTTGATAAATCGAGAATATTGTAACTCCTATTTTTTGGATAAACCTTGTGATTGATGAGCTGGGGATGCAAGCTTCCAGATTGTATCAACCTGTCATTACGTATCTTTAGTCAGAGCTCCCAAATTATTAGTTTTGACCACCAAAGACCTTGGCTAAGGTATAAAAGCCAATTTTTGTAAGTAATTTGTAAGTTTTGGATAATGAAATACACAGCGTGAGCTAACGGCACTCACTTCTCTCCTTCTCAAGCTTCCTATTCCCTCCCCGGTTGTCACATCACAGTCGCGTTTGTTGCATTGCAACAACAGGTAAGAGCTCTACGCATTGACGTAACACATCACAATATTTCATAGCTTTCGGTGTCGCCGACCTGCGGCCTAATTTCATCATAAGTAGGAATTTACACTTCCAAATAAAAAACTAAGCATAGGTGGGAATTGGGGCATCATTGCTAAGCATTTAGGTGCATTCTGGGTCGAAAACGTCTAGGTCAAAAATCCACTACTGTTAATAATCGCGATTTTGACACTTGACCTAAAGTGGGGTTTAAGACCATAAGCATGTGTGATTACACTATGGGAGAATGCTGCTGTTACTGCAAAGCATTACCGCATAAGAGGAGAGAGAGAGAGCTTCAAGAAAGAGAGAGATTGTATGCTGCAGCCCCGCCGGCACGTTTTCCGATTTTTCCGCGAGTATTACCGCATATATAGCCGCCCAGATTACCGCAATAGAAAAAGAATGCATGCGGCCCATTCCTCTCCCATTTTTTCCTTTCTATAAATCCTATTCTATTTTGTTACTTTTCAGAAATTGGTACCCCCTTTTTGCATGGAGTGTAAGAAATCCCATTCTCATTGGGATTTTTAGTACCTCTCTTCTCTTTGCTTGCCCCATCTATTGGTATGATTCTCCTACTCTACTCATTTGTACTCCATGAGATTCTATATCAAAAAATGTTTTGTTTCCACCTCAAAATCTTATGTCAACTATGCATTCATATGGAAGTGGCAAGCGAACGATGATCAAAATTGTATTGTCACCCCCTTTTTGCACGGAGTGTAAGAAATCCCATTCTCATTGGGATTTTTAGTACCTCTCTTCTCTTTGCTTGCCTCATCTATTGGTATGATTCTCCTACTCTACTCATTTGTACTCCATGAGATTCTATAAACAAAAATATTTTGTTTCCACCTCAAAATCTTATGTCAACTATGCATTTATATGGAAATGGCAAGTGAACGATGATCAAAATTGTATTGTTTTGCGTTCATAAACAAATAGCCCTTTTGTACAGCATAAGTACAGAAAGAAGACAAAATTCAAAAGATATTTATTAATTTTCATCCTCCAAGAGATCTCTACAAGTGCTTACATCCATGTCCAACCCCATGGTAGCTAAATCAACAAATAAATCTATTGATTCATCCTCTACAGCCTCTCCTATTGAATCATCATCATCCCCTCCATCCTCGTCCTCCTCCTCACTATGGTTGGTTATTGGGAATGGTTGGTTCTCCTCGACCTCAACTGCATCATCGTCATTGGCGTCTTCTTGAGATGGTATGGTGGGATTTGCCAAAGTCTCTATGTTCGTATCTGCAAAGATAGATCTGCTCCGTGGTGTGACTGGAATAACATACCAAAGTCATCTTCGATACATACAAAGCACATAAAACACATGTAGGTCATAGAGCAAACAACAACATGAATGTAGTTTTATATGTATCATATAATGTTTTAGTGAGTTGCACATGGACTTTACCTGCTCACAACTCCTAGGTTGCACCAAGTTGTCGGTCTTCCCTCGATGAAATTGCCCGGAGTCTACCATATAGAGCCCATTCTCATGTCTCTTAACCTCACCCGCAAACCATCGGCGGAAATCAAAGAGATATTTGTGAAATGTTCTGAAATCCACTTTGATTATCCTCTCTTTTGTTCCACATTCCCTCACCTCTTGTGTTGTCGTGTCAAAGTTGCCCATAACTCCACTATTGTGAGTGGTTCGGTTTTTGTGAAGAGGCAGCAAAGGTGTTCTTACGACTGACGACTAACGACATGTGAAGTGCTACAATTCCCGCAAGGCGAGGTTCGCATGCAACGCAAATTGTAGAGAATACAAAACACAAAGACTTCAATTTCACAAGGTACAAGTTGACATTTTTTCTCTCTTTACATTAGTGTGTGTTTACCATGGCCAGTGAGGATATCCCACCTACATGCACTGAGGCGGTCCGGGGCGGGCAACAAGAGAGGCGACCTCTAAACACCCCTCAAGGCTCTCGTGCTGCTCAATTGGGGCTGGGGCGACCACAAGCACAACACAACAACAAACCCACAGCCAAACCCAAACAAGATAGGGGTACCACCTAGTTATGGTATGCGAACTAGGACGCAAGAGAGATTTTGGCACAACCAAGAAGATGCACCACACAACACACACAAGCAACCTCACACCAAGACACACATGAAATGGACCAGAGAGAGCTGGAGCAAAGGGAAGAGAGAGAGTAAAGGATCTTGCATAATACCTTATTTGTGACTTGCAAATGGATATGGTTCGTTATGATGCTATCATAGAACTTGTACAAAACTCACTCAATGCTTAGTGATTGCTAAACATTGCCAAAACACACACACGCACTGTCTTAGGGTGTGGGAGACCTCTCACCATAATACCCTCTTACAATGGACAAAAAAATGGCAATGAAAAACACACTAAAACACTTTCTAAAATCAAGATCAACCGATAAAAACTCAAAATACACAAGTCACCTTGAATTCACCAAACCGTATTGCACAAATGGAAGGACGAAGATTTGAACGTCGAATCACGCCTTTGATGCACCAAACCTCAATTTATTGATGATGAAAGAGCATATACAATAGTGGTTTTGAGATTTGTGGAACTCACGCTCTCTCACTTACAATGTGTAGCTTGAAGGCTTCTCTCACACCAAGAGTGAAGCTCACAAGTGGTTGCTACACCTAAGTCTCTCCTCATGCATAGAGTGTTGGGGTGCTATGTGAGATATTGGAGGTTGTTTTACAAGAAGGAGAGGGGTCTATTTATAGGTTGGAGACCCCTCATAAAGATTATTGGAAATCCTAATTTACAAGCTAACAAATCAGGATTATGATTTTTTTGAATATCAAAACATTGCGGGCCTTCTTTGTCTGCTTGAGTCATGGGTGTGGGTTCAAAAGAGAGCATTATTGATGGTAGATAAGGTGAAAGTAAGTAAGGAGAGAGAAAGAGAGACAGAGAGAGAGTGTTACTATACACATGTCTTGAGGTGAGGTGTCTTTTATGGTTAGGTCAATGCTATTTTGTGTTAGTATGTTAGTCGTTAGTAATCACTAGAAAGTTAATGTTACATTTACAATGGGTAGAGTGAGTTGATTTGATGAAGGAAGAGGGCTGAATTAAAAGAGAATCATTGAGATGGTGAAGCTTTGAAGAAGCTTGAACTCACCCTTGTGTAGATTGTGGAAAAAATGACCGCTGGTCTTCTTCTTCTTCTTCGCTTCTTTACGCCGCCGCCACGGTTGACCACCACGATGAAAAGAGGATTTGTTGATGTAAAATCCTCAATTTGCAGAAGTTATCATGGTTAAGATGCTGAATTTTATATATTTTTAGGAGAGGTAAATGAAATTGTAACATAGAAGCAATAGAGAGAGACATGGAGAGGGTGTATGTATGTAGAGGTTCATAAAAGAACTATAGGGATGAGAGAGAAGGGTAATGGTGAAGAGGGTGGGAGAAGCCATGGAAATTGCAGGTTTGAGTGAGGGAAGGAGAGGGAGGGATGTGTAAGAGTGAGTAGGTGTGTGGAAGGGTGAGAGAAGAGTAAGGGCTACTTGTGAGAAAAGTGGGCAGACTGGGGTCCACTCAAAAAATCATAGCTCACCGCTGGTAGGTCCAAAAATCATGAAAAAATTTGAGGTGATTATTCAGAGCGTGGGCTACATTTTCTCTTTCGACCACCGCTCCAAATTCGGGTGGAGATAGGTGCCAAAATTGTCACCAAAAAGCCTGTTTTTTATGCTTGCAAAAGTCTTTTAGTGGCCCCCTCCTTTGTTGAATTTGTACAATGCATCCAAGAGTGAGCCCCTCCTTTGTCATATTATAATACAAAGCATCCAAGTTGCCCTTGACCCATGCATGGAGGAGGATTATTGGTGAATAAAGAAATATATACATGGTGGGACTAGTGTATGGACTATTCATGGACTTTAGCTCAATGAGCACATGGTGTTAGAATAATGAGTAAAAATAATAATAAAAATATGGAAGAGTTATGGATATGGAAAGATATTAGAATCATATGATATGGTCCCTCCTTGAATTATTTTGGGTGAAAGAGGAAAAGGTATGCAAGTAAATAATATAATAAACGTAACCAATGAGTAGAAATCAATTTTTTGTTTTCACGAGGGTGAGGGTGAAAATGTGGGAGTGATTTGTATAAAGGAAAAATATGAGGTTAGAGTATGTACATATTGGCAAAATATATAATTATGGTGTAAGAGGATGAAAGAAGGCGTACATAGGTTTAATAAAACACACACCTAAGTAGAAATATTTAATTATAAAAAATCCCTATATTTAGGCCATATATACAATGAAATATTTACACACAAAGAGGCCATAATATACTTTTATTTTTTTATTTTTTTATTTTTTTGGCTCAACTAGCCCAGTGATTAGCTAGCTGAGGGTTTTTAAGAAGATATGGGAAAAGCCCCCTAACTCACACACGCCTATGTACAGTGAAATGGTAGGGATAGCCATAGCGTTTGGGTGAATTTGGTAGGGTGGAGTAACCTAGTATGGCAATTATGGAGAGCCAAAAAACGGCTATCAGCACTTTTGATTTTGAGCACGTAAAACAAAATCAAGGTACCACGGGTGGTGCTGACACTAATATGCATGATGATGATGATCTAAGAGATCATGGTCTTGTAGGTATGGCTTCTTTCAAGAATTTGGAACATCGCCAAAGCGTACTTGAAAGCAACCTCTCTGCACTCAATGCAAATGTTACTATTCTTACGGAGTTGCTTGTGGAATTTATGAATTCACAGACGACTCAAGGAGCCACAAGTGGCACGGTTCAAGGGAACCAAGCTCGCACAACTCAAGGAGTTCAAGAGACAAGTGTTGCAGAAGATGCAGAAAGTAGAAATGCATTACTTAAGAATATCACCATTCCTGAGTTTCACGGGGAAGAGCGTGATCGCAACAAGAATGCGGTCAATACGTTCTTACACAAATGGAGTGATATTCATAGATTGAGACACACCCCGGATATAAATACGGTTGTGGAAACAAGTCTATCTCTTAAAGGCAAGGCCTATAAGTGGTGGATGACATCTCCAATAGATGCTCGTCCTCCGTCTTGGGCTGTGTTTCAAGCTTCTTTCTCCAAAGACTTTTTGGACTCCAATGAAGAGGATAAGAATTGGTTATCATGTTGGCCTCTCTCTCACACAGTACCTTTCGAAGTATCGGGAAATCATATTAAAACTAGAAGGTCTTGATGAATTCGAAAAGATACAGGGTTTTAATAGGGGTCTTGACAAAGACTATCGTCTTCATGTCAAGACCCAACATCCAAAAACTTTGGAAGAAGCCATCAGTCATACCCAAATTTATGATGATGACCAAGGGAGGAAAGGAAATGTTCCCTACTCTAAGAATATTTTTGCTAAGAGCAATGTGGCTAAGAGCCAATGGCGGGGTAGATCTCCCACACGTTCCAAGAGGAATAAGAGACAATCTTCCTCTCCACGCCCACAAGAGGCTAAGAAGCCTAAGCAATCACGAGATACTCCACGTGGGTCTCTCAGCACTGCTGATTTTGAGCATGCAAAGAAACACAATTTGTGTTTTAGATGTCTTTTGGACCAACAAAACAAGAAATATTATCCTCTTTTGCAAGGCAAATAAAACGCCATGCACACGATGCAACACCTCACATTAGATTCATCTCCTAAATATTTTATGTAGAGGTTCTTCATATGGAAGAAAAGCACAAGTGTTGTGTGTCTGTTTCAGTTTGGCAGCCCACCTTTGCCCCCCATGATTTGATCTGCATGCAATGGCAGTATTAACGGACAATGTGTTCGTATTTTAGTGGATGATGGTGCAACTCATAACTTCTTGAATTATAAGCTAGTCAAGAAATTGAAGCTTACACAGACTCCCTCCTCTCACAAGTATGTGGTGGAGTAGATGTCTGGGAATGATAAAGAAGAACAGTATTTCAAGGGGTTGAGCTTATTGGTCAAGATCATACGATGACCCTTGACTTCCAAGTTATGAACATGGACTATGCTGATGTAGTTTTAGGACGGGAGTGGCTGCATGGTTTACAAAACACATTGCACACAAGTTATGAACACAACTCCTTATCCTTTATGGCCAATGGTAAACATGTGCTTTTGCTTGGTGAGAAAAATATACCATCTGCCCCTCTTATATGTACAACCGAGATTTCTATTTTGCAGAAAGTAGATTTAATAGATGAAGTCTTTTTGTGTTACTGCTTGTCTCCGGGAATGATAAAGAAGAATGGTATTTCAAGGGGTTGAGCTTATTGGTCAAGATCATACGATGACCCTTGACTTCCAAGTTATGAACATGGACTATGCTGATGTAGTTTTAGGACGGGAGTGGCTGCATGGTTTACAAAACACATTGCACACAAGTTATGAACACAACTCCTTATCCTTTATGGCCAATGGTAAACATGTGCTTTTTCTTGGTGAGAAAAATATACCATCTGCACCTCTTATATGTACAACCGAGATTTCTATTTTGCAGAAAGTAGATTTAATAGATGAAGTCTTTTTGTGTTACTTCTTGTCTCCAAGCCTTGTGAATTCTCAACAGCAAAGTGCGGTGAATTCTAGTAATGGTATGCAAAGTGCAATGAATTCTACTGATAAACAAAGTATTAACAAATCTAATGAGCAAAGTGCTCTCAATTTTAATTCTATAGAGAAATGTGCAACTATTGTAAAACAAACATTACAAGAATTACAAGATTCTCCATACCAGCATAACTCTAGTTTACTTTCTCCTTTTGCACGGCAAAAGCTAACTCACTTACTCACGGAGTATAATGATGTGTTCTCAAGTGATTTACCACCGGGTTTACCCCCTACACGTGAGGTGCAGCATGCATAGATGTCTTGTGAGGTACTAAACCAGTGAGTAAACCACCTTATTGTATGAGTGCTAAAGAAGCCAAGGAGGTTGAGATTCAGTTGGCTAACTACCTCGCTCGTGGTTTCATTAGACCTAGCACTTCGCCTTGGGAATCACCAATTCTATTGGTAAAAAAGTAAGATGGTACTATGCGCATGTGCGTAGATTATTTCATATTAAATGCGATAAACATCAAGAACAAGTATCCTCTGCCTCGAGTGGATGAGTTGTTTGATTAAATCCACTGGGCAAGATACTATACAAAGATAGATCTTCGTTCAGGATACCACCAGGTGTGTATCCTACTACAAGATATCTCCAAAACTGCCTTTAGAACATGGTTCGGGCATTTTGAATTTGTGGTATGCCTTTTGGTCTAACCAATGCTCCAGCTACATTTATGACACTCATGGATAGTGTCTTACGTCCCTATCTTGGAAAATTTGTTGTGGTTTTCCTTGATGACATTCTCATTTACAGTAAGATTGAAGAAGAACACATAGAACACTTATGATTAGTGTTCAAACAGCTACAAGCTCATGCCCTGTATGCTAAAAAGCAAGTGTGATTTCTTTAAAACATAGATGCATTACCTCGGTCATGTGATCTCTTATTCTTGCATCAAAATGGACACTGACAAGGTCGCTGCCATTCTTCGATGGCCACATCCCAACACGGTTGAGGAGCTTCAAATATTTTTAGGCATGGCTAGATTTTGTCGACAGTATGTCCATGATTATGCCAAAATTTTTGGTCCTATGACTGATCAACTTAAAGCAAAAGGTAAGACCGTTTCTTGGGAAGAAGCCCAAAAATGCAGTTTTGAACAGCTCAATGTAGCTATAGCCACTGCTCCCATCCTAGCAGTCATTGACCCACTTAAGCCGTTTGTGGTAGAGACTGATGGTAGTGATAAAGCAATTGGTGCGGTACTTCTCCAGGAGGGAAGACCTATAGCCTTTGAAAGTAAAAAGTTAGATAGAGCTCAACAAAATTATTTTGTCGTGCCGAGTTTGAAGTAGTTTTTGACCATGAGAGTATCAAATGGTTTACTACTCAAATAGACTTGAAGGGCTGTAAAGCTAGATGGGACAAAATCCTTCACTATTATGATTGTAAGCTACGATATCGCAAGGGGCTATATAATGTAGTAGCGGATGCACTAAGTCAGATGCCTCATATTAATTCACTTGCTTTCAAAAAAATAAAGAGTGGATTTTTAGAGTCATTACATGGCAAGTGTGCACAAGATCAATCATATGCTAAAGTGTAGAGTGCAGTTTTAAAAAGGGATCCCTCACACTCACATGTCTCTGCACAGCCAAATCAACATGTCTCTGCACGCGCAGATAGAAACTCCAACACACAGAGCTCCCCCCCTACTCAGGAAGAGCTTAAGCGATGGAAGAATTTTTCCATTGATGATGGCTACTTACTCCACAAAGGTAGAGTATGTGTGCCAAAGGACTCAGACACTAGGCGCCAAATCATATTTGTATGTCACGATAGTCCAAGTGCTAGTCATCCAGGTATTCGTAAGACGTATGCCTTAGTTCAACGGAAATTTTATTGGCCAGGCTTACATCATGATGTTCAAGAGTACGTACTAAACTTCCAATAGTGCCAAGTTAATAAGGTAGAGCGCCTCAAGGTAGGTGGCCTTTTACATCTTTTAGAGATGCCACAACGTAAGTGGGAGAGTATATCTATGGATTTTGTAGTAGGACTACCTACTACAAATTGTGGCCATGATGACATTTGGGTAATTGTAGACCGTCTCACAAACATGGATAGATTCATTCCCACTAAGACTACGGTTAAGACACCGGAATTAGCATGGCTATTTATAGAGCATATATCTAAACTCTACGGTCTTCCAGCTAGTATCATTAGTGACAGAGATCGAAAGTTCGATAATCACTTCTGGAGAGATGTGTTCCAAAAGTTGGAAACTAAACTTAATCAAGTGCTAGAGGATATGCTACGAACGTACATTAGCAAGAAGCAAACCAATTCTATATTGGAATTTTCTTATAATAGTTCAAAGCATGTGACTATAGGGTTTAGTCCATTTATGCTTTTATATGGATTTCAACCTAGATCACCCGTTATGGTGGGGTTGGCTAAGGAGAAGATACAATAAGCGAAGGATTTTCTCCAAGACCATTTTGACATGCTTCGAGTTGCTCGACAGAATGTTAAGCAAGCTCAAGATCGATATAAGAAGTACGCAGCTGAGCATCATCGTCTTGCTACTTTTGAAGAAGGAGACAAGGTTTTCCTCAAAGTTTCGGAGCATTCAGAAAGTCTGAAGACGGGAAAAGTTGCTAGAATTTCAGCACGCTATTGTGAACTGTTTACCATTCTCAAACATATAGGTTAAGTGGCCTATAAGTTAGCTCTCCCAGAGCACTCACGAGTTCATCCTGTTTTTCATGTTAGCCGTTTATGAAAACAGCTAGGACAGAATGATAATGTCATTGACATAGGTGTGTTAGTTGACCTTATTGAACCGCCAAGCATTCCTCATGAGCCCAAAAAGATTCTGGATTCTCATGAGCTTCGCACCAGACATCATGCCAGACGACAGGTGTTGGTAAAATGGCTAGATAGACCTGAAGAAGTTTCTACATGGGAGAATGTCTCCGCACTTAAGAAACGTTTTTCTACATTTGTTTTCGAGGACTAAAACGATTATCCAAGGGGGGGTAATGTAAGGACATGGGTCCTATGGGCAAGGCCACCGGCACAGCCGGACAATGTGTACGCTAGGGGGAGGCTATAAGATAGCACGGTTGGGTGGAGCCTAGCGCACACATTACCACCACCCTTTCAATTCACTTGTAGAATCACTCAATATTCCATTTGAACTGCACTAAGACTCCTATGGACTTCACACGTGTTTACAGTTTGTACTTGAGGTTCTTTCTATCTTCATTGAGATCAACATGTACATGAAACTATCTAGAGTGGGGGAAAATGAAGGTCGTTGTGTAGTTAATTTGTCCCTCACCATCAGGGAAGTTTTGTAAAGATGTGTCTATAGGCTCCTAATTAATTGATTGAGAGAAAAGCTATGAGCAACTTAAAAAAAGAAAAGGCCGAATGGGCAATGCATTGAGGGAGGGGCATGGATTGGAGGCCAAGGTAGTCTGAAGCACAGTAGTGGCTAGTGGGCTCTAACTAAGGAGGGTGCATGTATGCTCTTTCAAAAGCGTCTTCTACACTGAGAGAGAGAGAGAGAGAGAGAGAGAGAGAGAGAGAGAGAGAGAACTTTTACTTTACCTTATGCCTTGATAATTATAGAAAATTGATTATCTACATTGGAGTCCAATGTAATCTCAAGAGCAATTATGTGGGCAGACATGGGGTAGACTTTGGAGGTAACAAGAAAGGAAAGTATCCATGACTATAGAAGCTCCTTTTTCACCACAAGGTCCTCTCTTCCATGTAGGTCTTTTATTTATCACTCCCTAGACTCTCAAAGTTTGATCATCAATATTGAGACACTCTCTCTCTCTCTCTCTCTCTCTCTCTCTCTCGCTCGTCTCCATTAGTTGTAATAGGCAAGCCTCGTGATTTTATCACTTGTTTAAATCTAATTAACTCTCTACATGGATATGAGTCGTTCTCTTGATTCTTGAGTTTGCATTGAAAATTTAGTGTTGGTACGTAGGTAATAAAAGGTATGACTTTACATCAAACAACATAGTCAAGCATCTTGAAGGTATGTGGCAATATGAAGTTCAAATAGATAAAACAAATATGAAGTTGAAATGGATAAAACATATATAAGATGACATTAGGCTTGGGGAGACCCAAAACTTTGTATTTGTATGTTTTGGTTGATACATATACAAATCCGATGTATTTTTTTATTATAGAGTCGAGTTTGGCTTGATGTAAGTGTTGTTTGTGTTATGAAAAATGGTCACTAAACTAGAGTTATGTATCTCTTTCTAGCTCCCGTTGTAGCATCATCGCCTGAGGTGGCAATGTCCACCTCTCTCTCTCTCTCTCTCTCTCTCTCTCTCTCTCTCTCTCTCTCTCTCTCTCTCTCTCTCTCTCTCTCAATCAATCAATCAATGTAGAGCTTATGTAGATAGTGTGGCTCTCTCTCAATCAATGTAGAGCTTATGTAGATAGTGGTGGTTAACCTAAGCTAAGAAAATCCACATGGAAACGTCGAAAGCGGTGCCGCCATCGAAGGCGGCATCGACAAAGATCGGGCTAAGCAAATCATTCCTCGTTTTCTTGCTCTTTTATAGTCCTCTTTGTTTTAAGACTTTGTTTTTAAGCATATCTCAATTTATATTATTAAATAATTGATAGTACTTCCAATAGATATTGCGATGAGAGGTGTTGCTCCATAAGCTTGCAATGAATAAGTAAACGAAGAGGGATTACAAAATAATACATGTTCAAGGGCATGGCATGGTGATTAATTCAAAGCTTTAGTATACAAAATGAGGATAGCCTCATTGTGGGTATGCAAGAGAAGATGAGGGTATGCAAGTTAAGTGCCTAGAGGAAAGAAGCAGAAGAAGAATAAGATGTTTTAACATAGTAGGAGATTGTCCCAAGAGCCAAGTTGGAGGGAGAACCATGGTAAGAACAATCCAAGAAGAACCATGAGTGAGGGGTTGTATTGGCAAGCTGAAGCGATAGGGTTGCTGATACAAAGGGATGGTGATAGCCTTTTGGTGGAGGGAGTGAAAGGTAACTTGAAGGTTATGGGGGGTGGTTTTTTAAGTCGAAGAGTGGGCTCCATGAGGGAGGTGCGATTCTGATAGGTGGATTTTTTGAACACATAAAGAAGAAAACCTGGTGGATATCCTTTTTCCCTAAGGCGTTGATAGAAGATATTGCAGATAGCAATGAAACCTTCCAAGGAGCTTTTCCCTAAGGCATTGATAGAAGATATTGCGGATAGCAATGAAACCTTCCAAGGAGCTTTCTCTAATGATAAATCTTTTGAGTTCTGCAAAAATGAAAGCCACTTTTAAGTGTGTAGGGTGCCACGAGATCCATGGGATGTAGTTATAGGCATTTAAGGGTTTTTGGTGGCAGTGAGAGTCTAAAAGGCTTGAGGAGGCAAACTTTGTTCCTTTATAAAATCCTATGTCGAGGATGGTGGCATGGTTGGGAAAGATGTGGCTAGAGATTTTAATGTGATCTTGAAGTGTTTTTCCATAGTCATTCAGACAAGAGGTGAGGGAGGCCTTAGAGCCAATCCATAGTCCAAAGGCATCATCTACATATCGCTTGAAGTAGAGAAGGTTAGGACTATTCAAAAGGGAAGAAGAGGCTTCCAAATGGCATAAGAAGAGGCATGCATACATTACGGCAAAATTGGACCCGATAGCTGTGCCTTTGACTTGTTTCCAAAACTTACCTTTGAAGGTAATGTAGTGGTGCAACAAGATGAGCGCCGCAAGAGAGAGGATGAAGTGGGTTTTGAGAGGGTCAAAATGGGTAGAAAGGGAGGCTTTGAGCGCCGCGAGGCCATGGTTGATTGGGATACTAGGGTAGAGGGCCTCTACATCAAAGGTGAAGAGTAGGGTATTGGGTGGGAGGGGGAGATTGTTAAGGTCCTGGATGAGGGTGAGTGAGTTTTTAAGATTTTGTTTAAAGGTGAGGAGGATAGGAAAGAGTTGGAAGTGAAGCCAATTAATGGAAGCTTTTTCAAAGATATAGCCTTCATAGGAGCAAATAGGCCGTGAGACAAGGGAGGGTTTGTGCAGTTTAGGGATGAAATAAATGGGGCAAGGTTTAAGTTGCTTGTCAAGGGGTGAGAGGATGAAGTTACGATCCAAAGTAGGTAACGTCAAAAATTGGCTAGTAATGGACGAGAGAAGGGAAGCAATAAAGGAAAAGGGGATGGAGAGGCAAGGCTCGTAAGTGGAGGTATCATTGAGGTGAGTGAGGGCATTGCTTTCGTACCAATCCAAAGGTAGTATGGCCAAGCCTAGGTTTTTGTCAGAAGGTTTTACAACAATGGAAGGATCCAATTTGAGGCTTTTTAGGCTTGAATGAAAAAACGGGGAGGTTTAGAGGGTGGGAAGAAATTAGAGTTTAAAATAAGGTTAAGGTTAATATGGTTGGTGAGTAAGATTTGGTTGAGAGCTGGGTTTTGCAAGGGTGGCTTCCAAAGGGGATTTGGTATTTTGAAAGGAGAGGGTGGTAGAGTTGGATGATTCTTGAAGAAAAACTTAAGATTGAATTCTCTTGCCATTTTGGTATGAGCATTAAGAAGAGAAACGGGTGAAGGGTTTGAAGGGGGAGGGATGTATTTTAAACCTAAAGCTAAGCATCGCTTTTTAGGGAGGGAGAGAGTTTTAGGTGAAAGGTTATGTACTTTAAAGTTGGAAACACCAAGCACCAAAGAGCAGGTTTTAAGTTTACCAAAAAGGAGAAGTTTGTAGTTTTGAGGATTTACAAGGGGTAGCCAATACTTCCTTCTCAAACGACCTTTGCGGGTTGGGAGCTCGAGGTGATCTTTGTCAAGTGGTGATGCAGCGGCGGTGTTGGTGATCCAAAGATGTGGGAGGAGGGGGGGCTTGGAGAAGGAAAGATGCACCCATGTAGTGGGGTGCTTGCGCCCTAATCCCTCCTCCCTCTTCCTTTTCCCGAGTGCTTTGCATTGTAGTGGGAGGTGCTCTTTTGAAAAAAAGTTTTCTTATGGGAAGAGGAAGTGAGAGGAGAAATATTGGGGTGAGAAATGGTAGGGTGTGGGGGGCTAATAGGTTTAAGAGGGTAGATTGGATTAGAAGGTAAATTGCGGTGGTAGGTGTAGTGGGGTTTTTTTACATAGGGAGGAGATGCTTGGTGGGGAGGTTCTAAAGTTCGTTTTTTGGTTGGGCCTTGAGATGGTTTAGGAGCTATAGATTGAGGCTCTAATGGAGAAGGTTGAGGGTAGGTAGAGGGTCTAGGGGATTGGAATGGTTTTTTGGAAGGGGAGTTAAAGGTTCTTTGTGTGGAATGGAAGGTTTATTTAGGAGGGGGATAGGGTTTACTTGGGGAGGAGGAGGAGGGGAAATGTGGTTTAGTGTGACTTGCTTTTAAGTTCCCCTTGGTGTTACTTGAACGTAAGTGATCCGCCACCACTTGCTCCACGAGTTCTTTTATAGTTTTTTCTTTAGGAAGGGAAAAAAACTCCTCTTCCAATGCATTGATAGATCTTTTGCATGCAAGTGTGGCGTCTTCTTCCTTGGTAGAGGTTAAATAGGCATTCAAGATGTAGGTTTGGATTTCAAAGAGGAAGAGGTTGATAGAGGTGGTTTTCCATTCTTTAAGCTTAAAGCTCCAATCATGTTTTGACAATAGTGGAATGGAAATCAAGAGAAACCTATTGTTAATATCATTGAGGCGTTCTTTAACAAGTGCATAGTAGCCATCAAGATAAGATTGGAGGTTTTTTATGAGTAGAGTTTGTGCTTGGATGAGAGCTTGTGTGGAATCAAGTTGAAAACGTATAGTGAGTGAAGTGACCTCGGCATTGAGAAGGGCTTGGGCTTGTGAATCATCAATGGTAAGCTTGGGAGGTTTGATACAAAGGCTATTGGGAGCTTTTTGGTTACGAAGTAACTCATTGAGATGCGCTAAGAAACTTTTAGCCCTTTTTAATTTATTGTGTAGCTTCTTGAATTCTAAAATAGAATTGGAGAGAATCACCTCAAAATCCGCCGGCTTCTTGAGTTGTGGTAATGATGTCAAATTGGTGGAGGGGTAGATTGAAGAGGAAACCTTTGGCTTTTCGAAAACAAGAGGTGCGTCGATGGTGGAGGATAAAGCTATGTTAAAACGGTTGTGGGTTAGGTCATTTTTGGCAAGCACCGAGGAGAAGTCAAAAGAATCTTCGGGGAGCTTTTCCAATTCCTCCATGATATGCTCATAATGATTCAAAGCATGCGGGTTGTCCGGTAATGGGACGATGTTCCTTCCAATAGATATTGCGATGAGAGGTGTTGCTCCATAAGCTTGCAATGAATAGGTAAACGAAGAGGGATTACAAAATAATACATGTTCAAGGGCATGGCATGGTGATTAATTCAAAGATTTAGTATACAAAATGAGGATAGCCTCATTGTGGCCGCAAAGAGAAGATGAGGGTATGCAAGTTAAGTGCCTAGAGGAAAGAAGCAGAAGAAGAATAAGATGTTTTAACATAGTAGGGGATTGTCCCAAGAGCCAGGTTGGAGGGAGAACCACGGTAAGAACAATCCAAGAAGACCTCAAAGATCTCTTCGATGAGGCTCGAACTCAAGACCTATTACTCAAGGAGGGATGGAGATAACCAATCTACAAAACTTGGTTGACTTCGGTTAGAACAAGGGTAATTATCCCCCAAACACCTTTAACTTCAATCTGGTTGAATATGTAATTGACAAATAACTCCAAGTCTCTATGCATGCATCAAATACACCCTTGACCACCCATCCAATGCCTAGCAACACCCTAAATTTCATGATGTTGACCCTCTTACAATAGGAGGAGGCAAAGGAAATTGTCAATTGATAGCTATCGACAATGTCGGATGTGTGGCATGTTTCATAGTAGTAGGTGAAAGGAAATAGACTTTAACCAACCATTCACCAAATCACCATGCACACAAGGCTAAGAATAATTCGAACAACTTATCTAGGCCTCAAGTAGCTGTTACTTTGAGGCATTCTTGGTGGTCCTTCATGCGAGAGTGGCTATGTAACTTTTAATGGCCTAGTAACTTGTGTGTAGCGGAAAATAACATGAACATAGTGAGCATTTTATTAGCATAGATTCCTAATGAGCATAGCAAGAGTTCTTGGGTGGAGAGAAACAAAAATCATAACACCTAGTTAGATAGGCATGAACAATACTTCAAAAGAGAGAAATTAAGCACTTTAGCCTAGTTCTCATTGGTCCACCTCTATGGCCATCCAATAGAATTTGAGTGCACCTTGTGGGCAATTGGTCTAAGGAGCTGACATGCGTCCATTATGCCCTTTGTGTAAAGGGAAGCCTTTGAGTGTGTGTGTGTGTGTGTGTGTGTGTGTTCTCTCACAAGCTTCTCTCTCTTCTCCTACCTTTAGGGCTCGCCCCCTCCTCTTTAGGAGTCATGAAGACTTTTTGGCACACTCACTAAGCATCCAATTTAACTAAGCTTGACCATTGGACACAACCTTTGAATTTTGGAACCTTAGCATTGGACACAACCTTTGAATTTTGGAACCTTAGCATTTTGGAAGTCTTAATGGGCTGAACCTTAGGGTCTTTAAAGCCCATTGTTGCACATTGCTCTTTTGCAGATGGCCGCCCCCTTTGGATCCCTATTTTCCTTCCTTTGGATCCCTACTGTGGCCGGTTTGCCAGCTTAACCAATATTCTAGCTTTTTCTCCCCTGGTACTTCCCCATATTAAATGATCAGTTTAACATCGTCGACTAAGCGGACTCGGATCGTCACAATACATTAAGGAAAGCTATATTAGGTCTAAGGGGACATGTTCACAAAGACTGGTTGTTGTAATGGAAAATGGCTATAATAATCATTGTAGCAGAAATTGAAATAACAATAGTGAGAATTTCCTTTAAGGAAATTCTTAAAGATCATAAGAAGAGTAATTGACTAAAGGTAGCAAGATGAACATTACATCTAATTAGCTTGGCATGAACAATACTTGTAAAAAAGAGAGGGAAAGGATTAATGAAATTGACAACAGTTGAGGACCGAATTTATATGGAGCCGGTCTCCCCTCCAAAACACTTTTGTATCATAGATTCCCCATTAAGAGAGACTTGGTACAATACAAGCTTGTGTTCCTTGAGACCTGGTTGGTGCAATGAAGATGGTAGATTTCATACACAAAAATTATGCCCTTAATTAACTTGCAAAAGCATTAATAACATTTCCTCTCCCTCAATCTTAAGACCTCAAACACCTTCAAAGGTGGAGAGAGCTAGCAAGGAGTGAGGGAAGGGAAGAGGAAGAAGAATTATCGTACGAGAAAGAAATAGACTCCTCACTTGTTATTACTCTTGTAGCTTAGCATAGCATAGTACCATAGCAATGGAGGTGAAGAAGATGACAAGCTTGCACTTTGGAGCATGGCTCTTGGTTGGATTTGCATTCCATATCCAAGAGTTGTTGGTGTAGGCTCTCAACTTCTCAAGCTTGAAGAAGGAGATGGAATTCTTGCTCAACACACCATGAGAATGGGTGTGTGTGAGTATGTGTGAGAGGGAGTATATCTTGCAAGAACCCCCCCCTCCTTGCTTGGGAGGACCCCTCTTCCTAGCTCAGGCTTAAAGTTGATTGGACCTTCTCTAGATTAGCCAATCACATGAATTAGAAATATCAAGCAACAATGGTAGCAATTGGACAAGTGTCATCCTTTACCCTTTGAGAGAGAGGGCTTGAAAATTTATTAAACAATTAAGTAAGTAATTAAGTTCTCATTGGGCCTCTCTAAGGGTCATCCAATAGGCTTTAGGTACATTATGATGGCAACCTATCTAGGACTTGACATGTGTCCTATTTACTCTTTGAGAAAGGGGTGTCCCTTGATTGGGTGAGGGAAAGGCCATTCAACCCCACCCCCTACTCTTGGGGTTGGCCCCTCCTTTGTAGACAATGATTTGACTTTAAGCACCTCAAGAATCTTGGTCCCCAAGTCCCTTAAGCACCTTAATCATCAACCATGACAAGCACCTCAAGCACCTTAGTCATCAAGCACGACAAGCACCTCAAGCTTGGGCAAGGTTCCCACCTCAAGATCAGGCCCAACTTGCCTAAGGTCCTAGGTCTAAGGACTTTTAACACTACCCTTTGGAGGTCTTTAATAAAGCTAACCCTAAGGTCTTTTAAGCTCCATTATCTGGTCATTTCTCTTTGATAGACCATCTCCCTTTTGGACCCGTTTCCTTCTCTCCCTTTGATCCCGTGTTGAGATAGATCTAAAAGCACATGTCTATATTCTAACTCTTGTTCTAGTTTATTTTCCCACATCAAATGATCAATTCAACATGAGAAAATCATTTGGATTAGTTATATATTAGATTTTATGACATTACTTCTCTCTTGAGATCATAGTTTTCCTTGACTATGAGGTAGAGAAGATAAAGCCTTAGTCACTTATGTTTCGTAGCGGGTAGAGGATCTCTTTTTACCCTATGACATCATTCTAGAATGGATGACTACTCCATTTGGTGCTTGGGAGACTTAGCTTCCGCAAGCATGTCTGATCTTTAGTCTATATCGTACTTCCCAAAGTAGAGTGACAAATTTCTACTTGGTGTTTGGGAGACGTCGTCATCACAAACAGGATTCTAAGCATTCATACTACTCAAATTTGTGCACAATAAAAAGAGAGATCTAGTCTTATAAGAAGACAAAAACATTTTTCATTTAAAAGAAACAGTTACATTTGCTTACTCTATTGTAGAATTGTAAATAAGCACTGACAAGGTTCAGACTATCCTTAAGTTGTGTTCCTTGCATCCATCTAGCATCTTCAAAAGGATAATTTTTTAATTTAATAAGATTTCGTTGGATAATCTTACCATGCCATAGTACCTTGTCCTCATGTCGAAGGATAAATTTGGGTTGTAGCACCTCTTCTTGATCTTTGATCTCTAGGGGGTCTTCAATAATTGGTTATGTTGGTGGCTCTCCTTTGTAAGGCTTGAGTAGGCTCACGTGAAAAGCATTGTGTATGAGCCAACGGTTGGGCAACTTGAGTTGATAGGCCATCTCATTGATTGGTTTTAAGATTTGGAAAGGACCATAATCTTTTTTCTAAGTTAGCATAATACTTTTGGTGACCCGTAGAATTTTTGCCCGTAGTTTGCCTCAATCGAGCCTTGGGAAACTTAAGTAAGACCCAATCATTTTCTTTCTCGTATGTTACTTCTTCTTTCTCTTCCCTTCTCTCACTCCTTGCTAGCTCTCTCCACCTTTGCAGGTGTTTGAGGTCTTGGGATTGAGGCCAAGGAAATGTTAATGCTTTTGTAAGTTAATTAAGGACATAATTTTGGTATATGAAGTCTACCATCTTCATTGCACCAATGAGGTCTCAAGGAACACAAGCTTGTATTGTACCAAGTCTCTCTTTATGGGGGAATCTATAATACAAAAGCCTTTTGGAGGGGGGACTAGCTCCACATAAATCCAGTCCTCAAATGTTGTCAATTTCTCTAATCCTTTCTCTCTCTCTTTTACACGTATTGTTCATGCCATGCTAATTAGGTGTAATGTTCATCTTGCTACCTTTAATCAATTACTCTTCTTATGCTCTTCAAGAATTCTCTCAAAGAATGCTCACTATTGTTATTTCAATTTCTGCCACGCTCAATTTTATAACCATATTCCATTACATTATAAAAATACGTCTCTATTCCTTGAAGAGTAGGTTGAATCCTTCTATGCCTTGCATAGGGAGGAGCATGGGATTCATACATCACTTTCTCACAAAGAAGTGAGTAACACATAGCCTATTTCCATGGAGAAGATAACCATCCTGCAATGTGAATGGTTCTTCTTTCTTCCCTAAGGCAAGGACTGACATTATGTCCTTCAAAATCAAGGTTAGTAGCATACCCATCTATCATGGAAGATAGATCATTGTGAGTTAATATAGACACCGCATTTGCCCTTGTTCATCGTGATAGTGCATCAACCACTTGATTATGCTTACCAACAATATGAGCAATATGAAAATTAAATTGCAAAAGGAAATTTGCCCATTTTATTTTTTTGTTGGAAAGCTTGGTTTGCGTCATGAAGTACTTGAGACTTTGGTGGTCCATTCGTAAGACGAATAAAGTCCCCAATAGATAGTGCTTCCATGTGTCTAGGACATGTAGAACATCTACTAGATCTTTTTTTTATATGCCCAACACTCGTTCATTGGTATTGAGTCTTTGACTTTCATATGCTATGGCATGCCCTTATTGGAGCAAGACCGCTCCAAGGCAATCTCCACAAGCATCACATTGGACCTCAAATGGCTTTGAGAGGTCCGGTAGTGTAAGCACTAGTTGGGAGGTAAGCTTTCCTTTCAACTTATCAAAAGGTGGATTTTGCTCTTTACTTGAGAGAATTTTTCTATGACGTGTCTATAGCATGCGCACGTACCGATAAAGCTTCGTAGCTCATGTAGATTCCTTGGGTTAGGCCATCCTTTTATTACCTCTAACTTTGATGGATCCATACGGATACCATCTTGAGAGATAATGTGACCCAAGTATTAAATATCTTGAAGGAAAAATTCACTCTTCTTTGGGTTAATGAAAGGTTTATTCTCCCTCAAGGCTTGAAAGATTACCTAGAGATGTTGCTTATGCTCCTCGAGAGAATTGGTGTAGATGATGATATCATCAAATAATCAGTGAATTTGTGGTAGGGCCTAAAAATTTTCTCCATTAGGCGGCCCAACTCCCATATCAACCAAAACACAATAGATATAAATCACTCAGGGAAGGGAGGAGTGTCATCAATTACAAAATAGTTTCAAAGATAAAGACCACTCATCAAGACAAACCTAAAGAAAACCCTAATAACCATATTGCACATGGTCGTGTTAAGGGACAACACGAGCTAAGAAGAGGGGAGTGTTTGACAATTTCAGCATGCAGGCACTCACCTAGCCGGACACCACATTTTCAATATATTTATACTATGCTATTTTTTTGAGCTAGTGTAGCTATACCATGTGTAAATATGATTCAAATGTAGCAGATTGATTTCACGAGTTGTAATTCTTTGATGATCTTTGTAAAGCCACTAGCCATTTAGAAAGCCCTAGGTATAAAATTCAATAACCTTAGTATGAAAGGGAGGCTTATCTTTGGGAGAAAGAAAGCGATCTACGTACACTCAAGAAGATTCTCAACTCAGATTTGTAATTGACTTATCTCATAATTATTTTGATCCTGAAACTTGCATTGTGTTCCTCTTCTCATGCTCTTTCAAGCAGGTGTAAGCATTTCAAGTTCTATTGAGGTTTGTGTGCCTACACATATGTGAGTCTAATCTTTGGTTTTGAGTGCTTAAATCACTGTGTTTTTGATGTTTTGACCATAGAAGAGTATTATTAAAACTTAGGGTGGCCTGTTTGGGCAGTCTTGTTGCAATTTTTATGACCCGGTATATGATGGATCGCGATTTTGGTACCTTATTAGATTCCAACTGTCAAATCTAATATGTTACTAACCCAAATGATTTTCTCATATTGAAATTATCATTTGATGTGGTAAAATATGCGGGAACAATAATTAGAATATATACATGTGCTTTTAAATCTATCTCAGCATGGGACCAAAGGGAGAAAAGGCAACGGGTCCAAAAGGGAGATGGTCTATCAAAGAGAAATTACCTAATAATGGATCTTAAAATACCTTAGGGTTAGCTTCATTAAAGACCTCCAGAGGTAGTGTCAAAATTCCTTAGACCTAAGACCTTAGGCCTGAGGTGGGAACCTTGCCCAAGCTTGAGGTGCTTGTCGTGCTTGTTGTCTAAGGTGCTTGAGGTGCTTGTCATGCTTGATGATTAAGGTGCTTAAGGTACTTGGGGGCCAAGATTCTTGAGGTGATTAAAGTCAAAGGAGGGTCGTCCCCCAAGAGTAGGTGGTGGGGTTGAATGGCCTTTCCCTCACCCAAGGGACACCCCGTGCTCAAAGAGGCAAATAGGACACATGTCAAGCTCCTAACTAGGTTTCCCTCATAGTGTGCCTAAAGCCTATTGGATAACCCTTAGAGATGCCCAATGAGAATTTAATTAATTATTAATTATTTAAGAATTTTCAATCCCTCTCTCTCTAAGGGGAAAGGATGACACATGTCCAAATGCTACCATTGTTTCTTGATATGTCTAATGCATGTGATTGGCTAGTCTAGAGAAGGTCCAATCAACTTCAAGGATTAGGAATCGACCCAATCAATGAGGGGGGGTGCTTGCAAGATATACTCCCTCTCACACACTCACACACACCCATTCTCTTCACATGAAGGTTCTATTGATGATGCCCCAATGTTTGTGAACTATCTTGTTATTACTAGGTTGCAACAAGCTATGGGAAACCCTGCCTTGCAAGACAAAGTTACTCAACAACTTCGTGCTTATGGGATTTCCCTACCTCTCCAAGAAGAGAGAGAGAGAGAGAGCTTAGGAAGCCTCTTCTTGAGCCTTCCAAAAGAAGACTCTCTTCGTCAATAAGAGAAGAGGAGGAATCCAATGAACGAAAAATAAGTGAATATCTGAATTCCTTTGAAGATGTGGCTCCATGAAGACGGCGATCTCGACGATCCCCAACTCCTCCCAAGAGGAAAAGATCCTCCTATAGTCCTTCACTTTATCACTCCAAAAGGGAAGAGAGGAAACAAAGGAAGGAAAAGGCGATATAGAAGTCACCCCTTCTCCTTCTTCATCGTCTTCCTCTTCTTTCAATGAAAGTAGTGGATATTCTCCTAGAGAATACAAGAGGAGAGGACATAGAAAATCCTATGCTACTTGGAAAAGGTCCTACAAGCTTAAGACGTTCAAAGAGGGAGGAAAGAGTATCTCTTTTCTCACCTATGATGGCACCTTTGGTGCTACCGACAATGTTTTGGCCTTCATCCAGCATTTTGTTGCGATCTTTGGAGACGAAGTCTTCATAGAGTCCTCCAAGCTACGTCATGTAGCTATGCACTTTTAAAAATTTGCTCGACAATGGTGGGCTAGAGTTTGTGGCAATGGCAAAGCTCCAAAGGCATGGAAAACTCTACAAGCTTCCATTATAAAACAATTCCTTGCAAGCGATGCCAAAGATAAAGTGCTCACCCAATGGCGGAGTTCAAAGCTACTCTCCAACGAGTCTATCCATAAATATGTGGACAAGTTTTGGGATTTACATCTCAAAAGATACAGTCTTTCAAAAGATAGACTTTGCCGAGAAAAATCAAAAATTTTATGCAAGATTACTTGAAGAAATGGCTGAGTATGTCAACTCACAACGGCCTAGTACGATCACTGAGTCATCCACCACACTATGGTTGCTTCTCACATTAATTTCCAACAAGGGGCTAAAAGGAGTGCCAAGCCCATAAAAAACAAAGATCGAAATGATTCAAGAGGAAATAAAAATGCTCAAAAATCTTCCCAAGGTAGCTCCAACAACAACAAGATCAAGGAGAAGGGAGTTTACAAATGTAAAAATAAACTCTCTCCAGGCTTTTGAAAGGATAATAAATGTTTCAAGTGTGGGGAGCAAGGGCATGGTTATCGTTCTTGCCCCAAAAGAAATGCACACAATGAGACTCCTGGAGCTTCCACGGTTGAAGCTCCAAAAGAGGATTCTCATTGCAAAGTGTCATCCCTTTCCTATGCTTGGGGAAAGGTGAGGGAGCATGATTCCTTCATTCTTTTTTACCGTGGCTCTACTCACAAATTCATATCAATGGAGTTGGCCACTAAGCTTGGCATTCAAGCTTTTGAGATGGGAGATATTGTAGTTGTTGATGGAGCTTTCAAGGGACAACAAGCTTCCGTTACTCCCTTGATTGGGAAATTGAGGCTTCATGTCCAAAGCTACGTCCACAAAGACGACTTTTATATCTCACCTCTCCAACATGAGGATGTTATCCTAGGGGCACCATGGTTCAACCTCATGGCTTCTAATATGAAGTTCCCTAAAAGGAGAATTTATTTCACCTACAGGGAAAATAACATGTATATAGATACCAATGAGTTGGGTTGTATTATACCTCTTGTAAATTCACTTGCTTTTGATAAATCAATGAAAATCTCAGTTTCCACGTATATGACTTATGTCACAGAGTCCATAATTGATGTTAATAATCTATCAAAACAAAGTGGTAGGAATCAAGAAGAATTAGAGTTGTCTAATTTTCTAAATAGATTCAAGATGTTTTGATCGATGACATCCCTATGGAGCTGCCTCCAAAATGAGGGGATGATGACCATAGAATAAAAGCTTCTACCTGGGAGCTCACCACCAAATAAGCCTCTTTATAGAGTTTCTCAAGCTCAACAAGAGGCGATTATGAGGTAAGTTCATGAGCTTGTAGATAAATGGATGGTGAGGGCTAGTTCCTCTCCCTTTTGTTCACGAGTCCTACTAGTGCAAAAGAAAGAGGACACATATCGTATGTGTGTCAGCTATAGAGCACTAAATGAGATCACTATCAAAAGCAGATTTCTTGTACCGCACGTAGAAGATCTATTTGATAAGCTACAAGTCTCTACCTACTTCGTTAGGATTTACCTAAAAAGTGGGGGTATCATCAAATACAGATAGTGAATGAAGATATTGTAAAGACTACTTTTTGCACAACGTTTGGTCTTTATGAATATCTCATCATGCCTTTTGGCTTGACAAATTCTCTGGCCATATTCATTTTGCATTTTTTTGTGCATTCTTCTTTTGTTGCCACTTTTGGCAGTGAAGATGACTATTGGTGTTACCTGCATTTTTCAGAATTGAGGCTCTTTGCGTCACTGACTTTATTATGAATCGTGCCCTTGAATTCCACTACAATACGAGTTCTCTACAATATTTCACCAACTGTGAAGCACTATGTGAGCTCCTTATGATTGTTGTTGATAGCTCTCTTGTTGAATTTGTCATTGCTTGTTGGTTGTCCTTGTATGCCATTCTTTGACTTGCCATTTTTTAATGGAGCTTTTTTGTTGTCCGATGAGTTTCTCTTGACAAGCATGTAGAGGCCTGGAGTTGTTGCTGGGAAGAAAGTGTCTCTGGTATATTCTCTTATTGGTGTTGAGCATTTGAACTTTAAGTACCTATCTATGCAAGGTGAGTGCTAAAGGAAGAGTGTTTAATGCAAGTGTCAATTATGGGACACTCTATAGACATACAAGAAATTTTTCAAACAAAAGTATGCAGTGTGAAAGATGGAGTTGATGGGTGCTTCAGGGAAAAAATGTAGCACATGTGACATCAAAGGATGTCACAATAGCTTTCATGTTTCCAAGAAGGGCTTTCAATGTAGAAACTTCTCCACTCATACCTCATTGTGCTCAGTGTGTGAGTGTCTTTTGGACTTCCTTCTTTAATTCACCAAACTTAAAAAACATACGGTTTGACTCTTATGTTCATCTATACCAAGATGAATGACACAATGTAAATATGCTCAACTCTTCCAATTTGAGCAATATCTAGAATAGTTAAGGCTCTTAGATAAAAAAGAATATTACTTGAAGCTTTGGGACAAACGCCTCGCTCATTTAGTGGCTAAACTACTCAAATCTCACTCTTATGCCATGTATTTTTAATGGCGACTTGGATGTACTTGTTCAAGGCCAGAAACCCACTTTCATAGGTTCTTGAGATTTAGGCCTCTTTCATTGTTTTGGTCTTTGGATGCCACATCTTGTCCATTAGCTTGGCATAATTATGCTCCTCTTGATTTCTTTGTTGCATGTTGATGCTGCTTTGTGAAACAGGCTCTACAGTTGTGGAAAGGACTTATGGAGCCTTTGTTTTATCTTCCATGAGAAGCGGTTGTAGATGTTTGTGGGTTCTCTGTGATTGAGTTTCCAACATCAACTTTGGAACCCACCTCATTTGTGGTCTCCGTGTGACCGCCTTTTGCATTTTTCCCTTTTTCTTGATGCCTTGATGGACACTAGGCTTTGGTATCCATATCTGACTATTACCTTTGTAAAAGCCTTGATTTTGTAGAAGATGCTTGCCTTTGGGTGGAGCCTTGTGCTACTTGACTGATCTTAGTTGTTCCAGGTTGAGGTGCTACTTCTGGTAATCATATTTGAGAGTTACCTTCATAAAATCCTTGTGCTTCGAGTAGCTTGATTGGAATCATCTACTGCTCCACGTGTCTTTTTTGGGTAGCTTAGTAGAAGGTTGACTTTGGTACCCATACTTGTCACATTACTTGTTTCTTTGAAGGTATTTTATTTTGCCTTTTGTGGTTGTTCTTTTTCTTCATTGAGGTGTTTGTCTTTTATTAATAGATCACCTTTCTCTTTGTAGAACTCTTTTCTTGAGGTGAGTAGGTCCAGGATATTACCTTGGGCTGTTTGGCCCAAACATCAGTGTTTTCTTGAAATTAGTCTTGAGCAGTGATTGACTCATTTGATGCTACCCACCCTATTACCTTTGGTTATTGAGGATGAACTTGTGAGTGGTGTATCCAAACTAGGTCTTTGACTTTGATGTGCTCTTTGGATACTAGCACTTGGTTAATTCTCTTCGGCTTCTTTTGGAGGCTTTGTTGTGTAATGGAAAATTTGGTTGATAAGATTTTTTCTTAGGTTTCCATTGCATTGTCAATGGTTTGGCTTTTGATGTAGAGGCTGCATAATAAGTTTGATGCAGACTCGTTGAAGGTAAAGTTCACTTGCAAGGTTGATCTACTTTAGTGTTTGATTTAGCTTTACCTTTTTCTGTTGTGGTTGGTTGCTTCTTTTTTGCATGGATCTAAGATGCTTCTGGGACTTCTATTGTTGTTGTTTTTGAAAGAAGATGTCCATCCAGCTTTTGGTCAGTACCAGACCATCTTTGATGTGATGGGAGTCAATTATGTATAAAGTGTCCTTGAACTCCCCAATACTCAACTTGAGTATGATTTCTTCCACGCCAAATCTAGAAATCAACATTTTCAAACTTGTGTACATTATGTCTTGATCTCTTTGACTGGTGGCTTTCCCATCATTATCCAAGTGCCATAAGACATTAGATTCTTTGTAGCATAAGGATCTATCTGAACATGTAATTTTGAGTCATGTTTCTCCACATAAGGTGAATTTGATTACTGTAGGAGACAATCAATTTTTTGTCATATCCTTGTTCTTCTCTTGATCTTGAGGCTGTTGAACATTTGATGTGGAACTTGGAAGCTCTCTTTCTTCATCTGCTTTCAGTTGTGCATTTTTTGGAGTCGTCTCTTTGAAACAACTATTGTCGATTCTTTAGGTATGTCAATGATCAATATTTCAATGATGACATATTCTTGTGGTTGTTTTTCTTCTTTTGTTTGCACCCTTGCATCATGATTCATGACGTAGTTGTTCATTTCTCCTTTTGTGTCTTCATACTCACAATTTTCATAAGCTTCTTTTAACACCTATATTAAAAAATGGGAGCTATGTCATAGCCTTCCTCATTACAAAACTTTGTAGGTGTTGTTTCATTTATGCACATCTAGAGTAGACAAGATTTGGTTCCATCCAAACGGCTCAAATGAATCCTTAGGCAATGTTTTTGAAAGGTAACCTTTATCCTCTATTGGTCTCTATAGATCAAAATCTTCCCTTAAAAAACTCTCTTATTCAAGAGCTCCGCACATCGAAAGATATGATTTGGTCTATAGCCATGAGGTTATTTTCTTCTCATTGATTATCGTTGAGTTGAATTCCTCTACAAAGGTTTGAATGAGATTTTGGTAGCTGTGGTCTTTCACACTGATCCTTGTTGTAACTGATTTCTACACATTCTCTCATGAATGAATGTCCAAAAATGATATCAAAATTGTTGCTCTTACAAAAATCGACTATTGCAAAGGTATGTTTATACTCTATGCCACAAGAGGTAACTATAATATGTTCTAGCATAGCTACAAGTCTCTTAGCATAACCATTTGTGAGATGAAAAGAGCCAGTTTTTCCCATTTTTTCCAAATTTTTTTGGTGTCTATGGCTACTCTAGACCCACTACCAAGTCAGGAAATTGTTTTGACTCATTTATGCTCCACTGGTAAGAAGGTGTTTCCTTCTTCTCCTTCACAATAATCTCCCACCTTGTTTATAGGGAGCGATTTTGCCTTGTGTTTCTCTTGTCTCATCTTACCTGTTTGATCATTTAAGGAAATATCTTGAAGAGAATTTTCAATCCCATCTTCTCTATATTTTTTTCCACTTTTCCCCATAGATGTGGTCTGATTTTCAACAACTTTGTTAGAGTAATACATTGTATAGGAGTAGACATTAGCTCATGTAGGCTTTTAAAATCCATCACCTTTCGTGTGGCTTTCCACTAATATGGTACCACTCTAACCTTACATTTCATTTTGTGTTCTCCTATGAAGGATGGTAAAGTTTGTAGAGAGTGTATTCTGCTCTCTTCAAATGCTATAGACTAGCATCACTAGAGATTGTATATCTCCTAGGTAGAACTTGTGATCCATGGTGATCTTGGTGATAGGTGTAGGATCAAAAGTTGCACTACTATCCTTCTCATTCCTTACTGTTTCCCATAGGGCTTGTGGCTATGGCTCTTCCACCTTTGGAATTAGCATAACCACTTGTAACTTAGAGTCATCCAAGGTATTAGCCACCACCCTTGTGTCCAATGGTGTTTCAATCTCAGGTTTCATGTGGTCATTCATTTAAGGCTCTTTGTGCTCAATTTCCTTGTCCCTTTTTTGGAAACACCATATCATTGAATTTGGGATTTTTTTGTTCTCGTTTTCAAAACAAGCTTAAGATTTGATCACATGGCCAAATCGTAGCCAAATTTTAGAAAGCATGGCTCTAAAGGTCTTTTCAAGTACTACCTTGTGGAAGGCTTTGTCCTTAAAAAAAAATTTGAGATTTGTCCATTTGGTCAAATCTTCAAGACATTGGTGATCCTCAAATTAGTCTATAAAGTCTCAAACTCTCTAATATGATGTTTGGATTAAGACTTTAGTTCATAAAATCTAATATCTGACCAACCCAAATGATTTTCTCATATTAAATTGATCATTTAATGTGGGAGAATAACCGGGAACAAGGGTTAGAATATAGACATGTGCTTATGGATCACACACGGCCAAAATCAAAGGGTCCAAGTGAGAGATGGTATGTCAAAGAGAAATGCTAGAATGAAGCTTAAAGACCTCAGGGTTATCTTCATTAAATACCTCCAAAGGTTAATGTTAAAAGTCCTTAGACCTTAGGCAAGCTAGGGCTATGCTTGAGGTGGGAACCCGGCCCAAGCTTGAGGTTCTTGTTGTGCTTGCTGACTAAGGTGCTTGAGGTTCTATTGGTTGGCCTCTAAAGGGGTTCAATGAGATTTTTGGTTATTTAATTAATTGTTTATAAGTTTATCCAGACCCTGTCTCTCAAAGGGAAAATGAGGACAGTTGTCCTAATGCTAGCATGGTTGCCGGATATGGACTATGCATGTGATTGGCTAGGCTTGTAGGGGTCCAATCAAATTTCAGCATGAGCTACAAGGGGGGGGGGGGGGTTGACCAAGGAATCTAGGGGTGTGCTTGGGGGATATACTCTTTCACACACTCACACTCACAAGCTCATTCTCACTTGGTGAAAGTGCAAGAACTTTATCTCCTTCTCCAAGCTTGTTGAGAAGTTGAGAGGCTACACCAACACTCTTGGCTATGGAATGCAAATCCAACCAAGAGCCATGCTCCAATGCTTAATCTTGCCATCTTCTTCATCATAATTTTAATGCTTCTATGCTATGCTATGCAGCAAGAGTGGTGATAAGTGAGGAACTATCTCTTTCCCGTATGTTACTTCTTCTTTCTCTTCCCTACCCTCATTTCCCACTAGCTCTCTCCACCTTCGAAGGTCTTTGAGGCCTTGGGACTGAGGCTTGGGATGGTTAATGCTTTTACAAAGTTTATGTTATGCTCGTGATTCATGAATCTTTCTATCTTCCTCGCATCACCTAGGTCACAAGGAACACAAAGATTCTATTGTACCAAGTCTCTCTTTATGGGAGAATCTATAATACAAATTTCCTATTAGAGGGAGGTCCAGCTCCAAGTAAATCCTTTCCTCAACTATCGTCAAGTTCTCTAATTCTCTCTCTCTTGAAAAAGTATTGTTCGTCCCAAGTTAATTGAGTATAATGGTTATGTTGCTACAACTAATTAAGTTCACCCTCTATGTTCTCAAAGTAGTCTCTTAAAAATGCTCACTATAGTGTCTTAATTTCGTTATTCTCAATTTTCATAAGCCTTTTCCATTACATTGGTATCAAATCCATTGGTTTCTCTTTTCTTGCTTAAGAAGAGAGGTCTTTAAGTTTTCCATGAAAGGTTGGACACGTTCATTGCAAGTGGTTGAGAAGAACTTAGTTCAAGGTACACCATTGGAAACTATAGTCTTAATAATGGAGTCTCTTGGGACTTGCCTTTGGCTTAAACATTATTGAGCTACTCGCAAGCTCAACAAGAACCATAATCAATCGAGAAATGTTAGACCCTCTCCACTAATCTTTGCAATCAATAGTCTCTAAACCACGGGTGTGGCTACTTAAGAACTAATTTTCAAAGGTAAAGCAGAGTAGCGACTAAGGTTTTTTAGGGTACCAAAGCACACAACATTTTATACAGAAGTTTAATTAGCATGGATGACAATAATCAAGAGAGTAGAATGTATATAGACAACTTTGATTTTCACGTGAAGGTTCTAATGATGATGCCCCTATATGTTTGTTAATTATCTTGTTACTAGGTTGCGACAAGCTATAGGCAACCCTGCTTTACAAGACAAAGTTACATAACAACTTTGTGCTTATGGGATTTCCTTTCCTCTCCAAGAGGAGAAAGATCTTAGGAGGCCTCTTGATGAGACTCCCAGAAGAAGACTCTCTCCCATAAGAAAGAAGGAATCCAAAGAATGAGAAATAAGTGAACCACTAAGTTCCTCTAAAGATGTGGCTCCACGAAGACAACGGTCTAGACAATCACCAACTCCTCCCAAGAGGAAATGGTCAACCCATAGTCCTTCTCCTTGTCCCTTTGAAAGGGAAAAGAGGAAGAAAAGGTAGAAAAAGGCAAGATATAGGTCACCCTCTTCTCCTTCTTCTTCGCCTTCCTCCTCTTCTGCCAAAACAAATAGCTATTCTTCTAGAGAATACAAGAGGAGAGGACATCGCAAGTCCTGCCCTGCGTGGAGAAGGTCCCAATAGGTTAAGAAGTTCAAAGAGGGAGGAAAGAGTATCTCTTTTCTCACCTATAATGGCACCTTTGGTGCTATTGACAGTGTATTTGCCTTCATCCAACAATTTGATGAAGCCTTTGGAGATGAGGGCTT
The DNA here is from genome assembly GCF_014529385.1 of Adiantum capillus-veneris. NCBI lineage: Eukaryota > Viridiplantae > Streptophyta > Polypodiopsida > Polypodiales > Pteridaceae > Adiantum > Adiantum capillus-veneris. The sequence continues at coordinate 98,119,829 of NC_140941.1, read as the reverse complement.
CACAGAGTTCGCCAAGCTACATCATGTAGCTATGCACTTCCAGAAATCTATCTGTCAATGGTGGGCTAGCCTTCATGGAAATGTGAAACCCCAAAGACATGGAAAAATCTACGAGTCTCCATCATGAAGTAATTCCTTGCAAGCGATGGAAAGGATAAAGTGCTTATCGAATGGCGGAGTTTGAAGCTGCTCTAAAACGAGTATCCACAAATATGTGGAAAAGTTTTGGGGTTTACATTTCAAGGATATTGTCTTTCAAAATATAGACTTTGCCAAGAAAAAGCAACAAAAATGTGTAGGATTACCTGAAGAAATGGTTGAGTATGTAAACTCCCAACGGCTTGGTTCTATCACCGAAGTAATCCACCACACTATGGTTTCTTTGCGCATCAATTTTCAGCAAGGGGCTAAAAGGAATACCAAGCCCATGGAAAAAAAAGATCGAAATGATGCAAAAGGGAAGAACAATGCCCAAAACTCTTCCCAAGGCAATTTCAACAGCAACAACAACAACAATCGGTCCAAGGAGAAGGGAGTTTACAAAGGTAAAAATAAACTCTCTCTTGAAGAGCTAGAATATTTTTGTAAGGACCACAAATGCTTTAAGTGTGTGGAGCAAAAACATGGCTATTGTTCTTTACCCAAAAGAAATGCCCGCAATGAGACTCCTAGAGATTCCACGGTTGAAGCTCCAAAAGAGGATGCTCATTGCAAAGGATCACCTCTCTCCTATGCTTGGGGAAAGGTAAGGGAGCATGATGACTACATCCTGTTTGACCTTGACTCTACTCACAACTTCATATCAATAAATTTGGCCACTAAGTTGGGCATTCAAGCTTTTGAGATGGGAGATACTATAACTTGGGCACTCATCACTTAAGGATTATCCCCCAACAATGGTGCCAATGTTAATGGATCGCTACAACGGATGTCTGTAGCATAGTTATTTGGCACTAACATAATCATGTCAATACTCAGGGAAGTGACTCAAATGGAGCGGGCACAGAGACTCTTTGAGTTTTTAAATCCTCAACAAGTGAACCTAACAAGCGATCACCTCAACTCAACAAGCAAATCATCACTCAATGATCGAAAAATCTGCCTATGTCTTGTCTCACCGCCCTCTTTCATCACACCATTTTGTCAACTAAATAGACTTGGATCCTCAACAAAACTTTAAGAAAAACTATATTAAGTCTAAGGGGACATATCTACAAAGTCTGGTCACAATCTGACAAGGCACCAAAATCGCAAACCATCATGTATTAAGTCACAAAAACTACAAAAAATCAGCCCAAACAGATCACCCTAGGTCTAATAACACTCTCCTACGGTCAAAACATCAAAAAATAGTGATTTAAGTACTCAAATTTGAAGATTAGTCTTGCAGATGCGTTGTCACAAACCTCAATAGAACTTGAAATGCTTACACTTGATTAAAAGAGCCATAGAAAGAGGATCACAATGCAAGTTTTGGAATCAAAATGGATTACCCAATCATGAGATAAGTTGATTACAAATTTGAGCTGAGAAGCTGCTTGAGTGTACGTACACAGAGCTTCCTTTCTCCCAAAGAAAAGTTTCCTTTTCATACTAAGGTTATTGACCTTATACCTAGGGCTTTCTAAATGGCTAGTGGTCAGCTTACATATGATATAGCTACACTACCTGAAAATAATAACAGAGTACAAATATATTAAAAATGCGATGTCCGACTAGGTGGGCGCCCATATGCTAAAACGGCCAAACACATTGGATGGACAATCTTGGTATGGAGATTGGGGGTCACAACAGTCAAGCCTCTCCAAGGCACAAACTTTAAAAACTCTACCCTCATAACTAGAGAAAAATGAAGAAAAATCATTGGTGTGTAAGACCACGAAGTTGAGACGCGCAAAGCAAACCTTTGAAGTGAGAACTCTTCAGTCTCATTAATGTCAACACCCATCCACCACATTGGGTGAATTATTAAAGATCATACCACACTTATGGGAAGATTTCTAATACACATTTCTTCAGTCAATAATGTCAACACCCACCATCACATTGGGTGAATTATTGAAGATCAGACCACACTTATGGGAATATTTTCAAACACATTTAAGAAAGTGGGAATGATTGGGTTTACAAAGAAAAGAGCCAAAGAGTTCCAATAAGAGGAATCTCGGATTAAACTTGTTAGATTTGTTTCCATGAATAAGGTATGAGATCATTGCAAAGGAAATGAAGGCAATACAACACTTCTTGTGGAATATAAGGAAGTCAAAACCATGTGAGTACTGAAAATTGGGATTGGCATTGCCATAACTACTGTTAAGTATGGAGCCTGATTTACCCTTGTAATTTTCTGTGGTAAAAGCGCACATTTGTAAGGCCCCCATTATGAGGAGAAGCCATCGTGCGTGAAGGAAAATCACTCACCGGAAACCAAAATTTTCACGGACAAGAATCAGGGGCAACTTTAAAGGCCTCGGGGGCGGAGGCCCCCGAGACTTTTTTTTTCGCCGGAATATTATGGCCGGACGGCAGCCGGAAAGTGGTCGGAAAACAACCGGTTGGTTGGTCGGTGGCCGGTAGTCAATGGCCGATGGCCGGTGGTCGGAAGTCAATGGCCGGTGGCCGGTGGTCGGAAGTCAATGGCCAGTGGCCGGTGGCTGAATTCAAAAGCGGACTTGTCTTCTCAAGGGCGGACACACATGGGCGGATTGGAGGGTCCGATTTGGACTTATTCGCACAAGGGCGGCTACACATGGCTGTCTCTCATAAGAGAGGGCAGCCCTTTTGGCCTATAAAAGGAGGCCATTTCTACACACATTTGATAGTGTGTGAAGTTGATGCAACAAGGTGAGTGTGAGGTGGTGAGAGTGAAGCAAGGCGGGAGCTCCATTAAGGGTATAATCCCTTTGTAAACTACTTCTTGTTTTGAAGTACTAAAGCCATTGAGTGGCTGCTTTCCCGTGGACGTAGCCCACATTGGGTGAACCACGTATATCGTGTGTACTCTCTCTCTCTCTCTCTCTCTCTCTCTCTCTCTCTCTCTCTCTACTCTATAATCTCGTGTATATAAATCTGTCTCTCTCCATTAAGTAATCTACTCAATTATCTATTTAGCTACGTCTTATTTCCTAACAACTACCACAGCCGTATGGGAAGCTTTGGATAGACTTGTTATAAAAAAATCAAGAATGAAATTGCAACTGGAGGATGGTCACATTGAACAACCAATGGGGTTATTAGAAAATGTGATAGCCTGCTCTTGGAGGATTGATTACCAACATACTTTTTCCATTGTAGATTTAGGAAAGAATGTGAATCATGAAATCCTTTTGGGATGACTTTTTATGAGGCACGCTCAGCTAATTCAGGATTGGGAAAATGACTACTTGTATCTGAAACAAGTGGGATCAGCTACAAGGGTGAAGATCATTCTTACAAGGATGCCGTAAAAACACCCATTCATGAATTAGATTCCTAAAGGTAAATTTCCATTGTGAATAAACAAAGACACTCCTATTTGGATATGTGGAGCCTTGAAAAATGGGAGTTTAAAGCATGAAAATTGTATCTTGAATCGATATGTAAACAATGTAAACTATGTTTCATAACCTTTTCTTGAACATCTCTTTGAACCGTTTGAATGGAGTCCAATATAAGCAACCATGGATGTTTGTGTCAATGAGTAATCTCCCACTATATTTTGTGATGAGTATGGCTATGGCATTGGTCCAATCCAAATGGTAATTATTGTACAATTTGATATTCAATAAGGTATCATTGATCATTACTATGATACTACGGATGATCCAAAAGAGGAAACTATTCAGCACAAAAGAGCTTGTCTCCAAGAAAGAGCGTTTCCAATCAATGATGTAGACACCAAGGTAGGTATAGGAATAATAGAGGAAATAAAATGCTAAGAACAAAGCCTATGCCAAATATCAAAGGAAAAACATTCTTTTTTATGATGGTAAATGATTGTTTTAAAAACAAGATGACATGTAGATGCCTCACCTCAAACAAGAAAGACAACTTGAGCCAACTACCTAAACCAAAACAAAAATCACAAAAGAAAAATACAATAGAAAAGACATGACTAGAGAGAAGAGTAAAATAGCAAGAGTTGAAACGAACCTTGAAAGAGGTATAGACCACCAAAATGAAGTCAGAAAGTGACAAGGACAACAATGCAATTAGTGTTTCATCCCATTATAAGCAATATGCCTTGTAGGATAGAAGGATCATGGTGAAGCAACCCACTAGATAGCTTAAGAAACGAGGAAAATCTTATGAGGGGCTAGAGAAATCCAAGAAGACTAAGGCACATATCGTATGTGTGTCAACTATAGAGCACTAAATAGGATCACTATCAAGAATAGGTTTCCCGTTCCATGGGTAGAAGACCTATTTGATAAGCTGAATGGTCCACCTACTTCAGTAGGATTGACCTAAAAAGCGGCTACCATCAAATAAGGATAGTTGATCAAGACATTGTAAAGACCACATTTCGCACCATGTTTGGTCTTTACAAATACATTGTCCTGCCTTTTGGCTTGACCAATGCACCAGCCACATTCAACCACTTGATGGAGAAGTTATTCAAGCCTCACCAAACCTTTACTTGAGTGATGTTTGATGACATTATCATCTATCTAATTCATTAGACGAACACAAGAAACACCTCTAGGTAATATTTCAAGTCTTGCGAGATAATAAACTTTACATTAATCGAAAGAAAAGTGAGTTTTTCTTACAAGAGATTCAGTATTTAGGTCATATTATCTCTCAAGATGGCATCCAAATGGATCCATCAAAGCTAGAGGTAATAAAAGGATGGTGTAATCCAAGGAATCTTTATGAACTAAGAAGCTTTATAGGTATGTGTGCATACTACAGATGCTTCATAGAAAAGCTCTCACAAATCACAGGACCGTTACGTGACCTAACAAAGAAAAACGTTAGGTATACATGGTCTGCAAGGAGAACAATGCTTTTGAAAAGCTTAAAGAAAAGCTTATCTCTCAACCTACTTACACTGCCGGATCTCTCAAAGCCATTTGAGGTCCAATGTGACGCTTGTGATGATTGTCTTGGAGCTATTTTTCTCCAAGACGGGCATGCCATAGCCTACAAAAGTTGAAGGCTCGACCCTGTTGAGCAAGCTCTAGGCATATACGAAAAGGAACTCCTCGCAGTTCTACATTCCTTAGACTCGTGGAAGTACTATTTATTGGGGATTACTTTCATTCTGCGGATGGATCACCAAATCCTTAAGTACTTCATGATGCAGACCAAGCTCTCCAACAAACAAATGAGGTGGGCTTCAAAGACCCTAAGTTTCAGCCCATTAAGACTTCCAAAATGCAAAGGTTCCAAAATTCAATGTAAAGTCCATTGGTCAAACCTTAGGGATATTGGATGCTTTGTAAGTGTACACAAAGTCTTCCTAGATCCCTACATAGGAGGGGGTGAGCCCTTTTAGTAGGGGATGAGAGAGAAACACACAGACACTCACTCTTGCAAGCTCTTTTGTGGGACGTTTGTCTAACCTCACCATCCTATCTTATTGCAGTATTAGCGAGAACCACAATTAATTTGTCAAACCATGGGACGAAACTAACTCGACTAGTGCATAGAGGCTACAAGAGATTGTCAATCTCTTGGAAAACAACTAACAACTCGCATCTAACTCAAGCTACACTCAAGTGATTGAAATCACCAAAAGCCAATCGTTCATCGGCAAGCAAATCACATCCGTTACAACATCAAATGACATCCAAACGTAACGAAACTTCTAGGACAAGTTTATAAGACCTAAGCACACATGCTTATGGCCTCAAACCCACTTTAGGTCAAGTTCCAAAATCGCGATTATTAACAGCAGTGGATTTTTGACCTAGTCATTTTCAACCCAGAATGCATCTACATGCTTAGCAATGATGCCCCAATATCCCGCCTATGCTTAGTTTTTGATTTAAAAGTGTAAATTCCTAGTTATGATGAAATTAGTCCACGGGTCGACGACGCCAAAAGCTACGAAATATTGTGAATGGCTTACGTCAATGCGTAGAGCTCTTACCTACGGTTGCAATGCAACAAACGCATTCGCAATGTGACAACCGGAGAGGGAGTAGGAAGCGTGAGAAGGAGAGAAGTGAGTGCCGTTAGCTCACACTGTGTATTTCTTATCCAAAAAACTTACAAAAATTGGCTTTTATACCTTAGCCAAGGTTTTTGGGTGGTCAAAAGTAATAATCTAGAGTTCTACCAAAGCTGGAAATTGAATGGTTGATACAATCTGGAAGCTTGTAGCCCCGGCTCATTAATTACAAAGTTTACCAAGAAAATAGGAGTTACAAAATTCTCGATTTATCAAAATAATAATTGTTTTAACAAGGAGAACTCCGAAAAATTTTGTCCACGTCAGCTTGCTGCTAACATTCCCCCCCTCCTCGCCTGTGTCGTCCCTTGACACAGCTTTATGGGCTGAAGTAATCTTCGGGTTGACGGCGGGCGAGGCGGTCCTTCAGTGCTTCCAGTGCCTTTCGTATCTGATTTTGCATTCTTTGTCTGGCACTTGCAAAAATTGCATGGTGACTCTATTTTTTAGTTCCACTGCCGAGTATCCTACAAATATTTTTGTGAGGTTGCCGACGCAAATATCTGCGTTCGCCATGTGAAAAAGTCAGTGTAGAATGCCTCCTCAAAAGTTAGCATATTGTGTGAGGGCAAAAACATGCATCGAGCATAAAATCCATAAAGAACTTCCTCTGAGGGCTGCCCACTTAAATCATAGCAGAGGCCTTTGTTTCCTTCCAAAAATGAGAGCCAGGGAGCTCCTTTCTTCTCAGGATCATTGAAGACCTGTATGCAAGTGAGTAGCATCCTGCAAATTTTGTATAGCATTGCACAGGAGAGATCTGGCAGACTTTTGAAGAATGTCATGGAGCCCGTTAGGGTTTTCACCATGTATTCTTCTGTTGCTTGGTCACTCTGTGGAGCTGGCAACCTGGGAAAATTTAGCCATCTTGGCCTCTTCTTATGCAGTGCTTCGTGTGCTTGCCACGTCCTTACTCGCGATACCGAACAAAATGTGGATCTTTCTGTATGGCGGTAGGTGCTCTTGTGAACAGAATCAAATATCGTGGATTCTTGTTCAGCCAACTTAGCCTCCACTTCAGGTGGTCTTGATGTGCGCCATCTTCTTTCATATCCTTGTATAATCTTTCCTTTACCTATAAGAGTTCTACCTTGATGAGAGAGTATGGCAGGGATTGTTGGTGCCATTGAGCATTGATTTGATTGGGAGTGAGCTGTGTGACGTTGACAGAGTGTAAAACTCTCAACTCCCAATCCATAGCTGCCTTCCACTGCTCATCTACCTCCAAGGTGATCTTCTCCTTCAGTGCATCTTCTTCAGCCTTTGACAGCTGGACCATCAGCACGGTGTCTTCCTCTGTGATTTGGATTTGAAAATCTTCTCCCCCACTCGGCTCTGCTGTAGATTGCATCTCAAAGTCAGCAAATGAGACCCAGGGGATTTCCACTTGGGGCGTCTCTGAAGTGCCTGCCTCTTCCTGTATATTTGTCTTTCCTTTCTTTGAGGAGTTGATTCATTCTTTTCAATTCTGCAATTTTCTTAAGGAGCTCCTCTTCTCTTTGGATCCGCATGAGTGCCAGATCTAAATTGTTGTTTTTCTTTTCAAGTGCTTTATACACTTCATTTGTTCCCTTGATCGAGGCCACGGCTGGATTTTCTCTTAATTGCCGCAAGAAAGTGGCCTGATCATTAATTCTCTGTTCAGAATACTGCAGAGATGCGTTTGCTACATCTAATTGTACTTGAATCTTCTGAGCGGATAGCGAGGTGGTAAGAAGTCCATTTGTCACCTCTGTCAACTGCTCATCTTTCACTTTGTAGGCATCAGATAACTTAGTCTCGATTTCTTCCTCATATGTAGTGGTTTACTCTTTTTCTATATCTTGGTCTTTATCAGTTTCACCAGCCTCCTTGTGAGTATCCTCGGTGGTCTACTCTGGTGTTGGTTTAGCTTCCTTTTCTTCTTGTTGCTCGGTGTGGTAAGTTTTTTGTGTAGTTTCCGTTTGGTGGGTGAAATTAGAATCTTTTTCTTTGTCAGTCTTGGCTTCTTCAGTGTTCTCTTGGCCTGGCGGTGATGATGGTGGCGTGGGCATGGGCTGGTCCTATTGTTCCGGCGGCGGTGAGGTGGATCGGGGAGATGCCTGGTCTTGCTCTTGAGTTGCTGATTCCTCGGCTTTCTTGGCCGCTTCTTCCACCTCTTTCAGCTTCAAGGCCTCTGCCTCTTGGTACATTCTTTCTAAATGATCCTTGGGATCCTCGTCCTCTTTCCTTGAATGATGTTTCGTTCGAAGTCCCTTCAAGCCGGTGGGTACACACTTTTCTAGGTCTTTTCCCTGCGCTTGCCTAGTGCGCTGATACGCCTGTTTTTCTCTTTCAAATCTCGCTTGCTTTTGATCTGGCTCCTCTTGGTGGGCAACCACAGCTTTCCTCTTCATCTCTTCCCTCCTAGCTCTTTTTTCTTTGTTGTCAGATCTTTCATTGCTATGCTGCTCTGATGAACTTTCATCGGATTCATCACCTGATTTAAATGATCGCTTACCAGATCTTGTAGATCTTGGAGAGGGTTGAGCTGCCAAGATCCAGGTGTTCTGATCCAAGATAGGCGATAGGTTGTCGGCCATGCCGATGGCATGATAGACTATTCTGGTCAATACTTCCGGCGCACCCAAGTATGTTATCTTTCCCTCCTTCTTGGTGGCCTTCAATGTTGTCAACACATATTGCGCGTGGTCCACAGGTTGTCTGGTGGTTGACTTCAAATCTTGTGTAAAAGTGGTGCCCACGGCGTAATTTGGTGTCGTGTACCTTGGTGGCCTTTTCCCCAAGAAATGGAAATGTTGGTGGTACAGACGGGCTGGCTCTTCCACCTGCTTGTGGATGAGATCGGCAAATGTAGCCACAACTGTTTCCTTTGTAAGCATGCCCACTGTTTTCCTATCTCTTGCCCACATGGTCATTCCTTCAGTGGGCAATCTAAGTGCCTCTGCCACTATTTACTTTGTAATTACAACCTCTACCTTATTTCCTTGTCTGAGGTTTGGGCAGTTCCGTCTTCCTTGATGGTGGACAGAAGCTCATAAGCTTTCTGAAAGTCTACTCCGCAGGGCTCTTGTTCATAGAAGTGTCGGAGTCCCAACCTGCGGTTAGCCTCTTTGGTTTCTGGCTTTGCAGCTACATCATAGACCTCTTTACGCAACAGCTGCAACTCCACCGGATGCCCTTCTTCACTCTTAAATCTGCCCATGAAGACAGTGATGTGGTGTTCTTCTAAATGCTCTTTAGAAAGGTAAGATGCCTTTGCTACCTTTACTGACTCGGGGTCCAGTTGATACGGGGGTAGTTCTTGCAGTTTTTCCTTTTGGTTTAACTTCTTCTTGGCCTTCTCCGCGGCTTGCATTGCTCTTGTTCAGTGAATAGAGTGCAAAGTTAGCAGATTTGTCGGATTTTATTTGGAGTGTCCTTTTAGACTGAAATGTTGATAATCTGGTCCAAATTGCTTCAGATCAATTTTTGAACAAGCAAAGATGCATAAAATCATGCAAGGAACAAAACTGTATGGTCAAAACAAATATTTGCAACCAAAGTAAATAATCGCGATTATTTACAGTTGGAAAAAATTTTAACTTTTTTGCAACCTTGGCTTTATAGGCTTGAAGTATGTGCAAATTACATGCTCTGAGGGAAATATGGGCTCATTTGAATGTACAGGGTGAAAATGGTACCAGATTTTGGCTGTAGGTCTCTGAAATAGTAGATATAAAGGAAATTTGAGATTTTGAAATCCAAATTGACTCAAAATTGGCTAGTGGGCTTATCTCAACATGCTCTTTGGATGTATGATGACAAAATATCCAAGTTACCCCATTTTTGCCAAAAAGTAAATAATCGCGATTATTAACTTTTCTTCCACAATTGACATTTTTTGGCATAGATTGGTTATAGGCATGGTATAGACCTTGGGTATGAATTATGAGGTGATTTGGGTCAAGAAAAGTTGTCTATAACCTAAATTTTGGCTTACACAGACTTCTTTGCGTTTTTTAGCAGTTTTGCAAGTAACGGTGGTCATTTTAGCTCATACTTGATTTTTGGCATATAATAGGTGTGTACACATGATAGGTGAGGTGAATTGACAATTTCCAAGCAAAAATGTTGCAAAAGTAAATAGTTGTGATATTTACAACAGTGACAAAAACTTTGCATTTCACATAAATTTTGACCTATACATGTTTCATACACCTAATACAAGTCCTAAATTGAATTTGGTCAAGTTTGGTCATGCCGGCCTCACTTTGTGCTCTGTTGGCTCTGAATTCACCATTTTTTACTCTGTCTGTTAGGTTGGTCGGTCAACTTTGAGGCTTTGGACTTGTCCGTAACTTCGTCGTGAAGCTACCTGTCCAATTTTGGCTCATTTGGAGTCAGTTTGGCCTCTATGTCGAATTTGACGCTTTGTAACCTTTGAGCCGTTTTCCGATTTTCGAGGGCTTTACTTGATGGATTTCTCCAAACCAATCATATACATTGTATATGAGCCTCATTAGCAAGCCATCTGTGGGGTCAGATCGGAATTCTGGCCTTTCCCAAAAAACCCTAATTCTCTACTGAGGACCCCCTTGACCCCAGCCGAATGATCATTTGATGGTATGAAATGGTTCTATTATGTTAGGGCATGCTATGGTTCAAATCCCATCTGATTTGGTCAAGCTGGCAGGCCGCTACGATCACTTTTAGGTCGTAGGTCTTCGTGCACTGCTCGGCTTCTAGGGTTTTCTCTAGGGCTTTAGACTAGCTACCGGCCGTACAAAATGGATCATTGATTAGTAAGGAACTTACCCCTCATGTCTCTGTGGGCTCCAAAAATGACGCGCGAAAGAAGCAGAAATGCTCTCTCTGCAAAGCTCCAAGTGAAAATGAGGTGGTTTTAGCCTACCTTGGCTATCCGAACTTCCCGAACCAATTTTCCCCAAATTCCCCTGTTAGTCCTATTTAGGCCGTGAAATCTATGTTAGGCTCAAAAATCTCCAAAATTGGATTCTTGTAGCTCATTCTGCAAGAATTTTGCAAAAGTAGGCTTGGCCGCCTAATTTAGGCTTCCCGCTTCCATCTTTTGATTTCGTTGAAAATTTTTGTGCTTGTCCGCTTTGTCTTTCTGATCACCATGGTGTCTTTCATTTTTCCATCTGAGCTTCCTGTTATTTATTATTAATTTTTTACCTTTTTATTTGAAAAATCAAAGAAAATAGAAAAATGCTCCAAAAAAGCAAAGTGAAAATCCAATAATCAAGAAAATCCCTTTAAAAACACAGATTTATTGTTTTTTGTTGGATTTCTCCATTTTTCAGCCTTCTTTTCAACAAAAATGATGAAAAATACCCAAAGAAGGACTATTTTTGATGATTTTTTGATAGTATATACACTATTTACACTCATCAGGAAGATATTATCAGTGAATTTTCCCTTGTTGGTGAATTATAAGGGCATTATTAGATAATTTTGCAAAAAATCACACGTTAACATGAAACTTTTTCCTCCCTCTTCAAACATTGCCCTTAATTACTTAATATTTAGTAGTACCCTTCTACCCCTCCTATATGGCTTTCTCCAGGACGACTGCGTGCATGTTCCCAACAATAGACTCCGATCCTAGTATTATCCGTACTAAGCCGTTTCAAAGGCTTCAAGTCTACTTGATCGTATCCCTCGAAATCCAAAGTTGGTGGTCCTTCTTTTGCTGACATATCTGGGATTATAGTGTTTACTTCTAAGCCCCATTTGTCTATCACATCAGGATTTTCAACCTGTACATATTGAGTTCCGTTTCTATCCATGTACATTTTTCCTTGTTTGTTGGCCCTAATCTCTTCTTCGAACTCAATACCATGATCATCAATGCAAATAGCATACTCTTCGTTAGGATCCAAGTAAACCTGGGCTCCATGACGATTAGTCTTGTAAACAGAGAGGATATGCTTGTAGCGCATTGTCGTTCCGGTTTCCGAGTGAGTCGAGTAAGAAGACATTTCGGATGTTGAATTTGAAAAAGTGTCCGAGACTTCTTTAGGAATTGTGTGCAAGGAATTTCCTTAATTCATGCTTTCTTCAGTGGATACTGTACTGGTATTTTCTCCATTTCCTATTACACGACCGGATCTAAGGTTCATATAGACTTATAAAGCCCTGGTTTGAGTACTCACCTTAGATTGACTTGTCGTCAATTTCCACTTGATTCAATTGCAACTTTCTATCAAGCCATCACTGATTCCTCGTCTGCAACCTGATTCCTGTACAAATTTATCAAACTAGTTATTTTTCTATAAGGACAGTAGAGCTCTTAAGGACTCCAGTGATTGGTCTCTGTATTTCACTTCAATTCGTGCTATGGAAGTCAAAATTTTGACTTCCAGATTCAGCTTACCAAAATCAAAGGTTTAATTTGCAATCTGTAAATTGAGTGTATCGGTACCAATTTTGATCCGATTGAACCCAAAATTTCCCTATGGCCTTATATTATGCTGGTCTAACACTGTATAAGCCCAAAAGTCAAATTTGAAGTCTCTGGATAGCAGAAGTAAATAATCACGATTATTTACTCTTGTCACTTTTTTGCACTTTTTGGATTGGTTTGGCAAGTATACAACTTGTTAAAGCCCTTGGGCAAGTTTCAACAAGTTTGGACAAAATTTGATCAAGTTTACCCACTGTTCTGTGTCCGCAGACTCTGATTTCAAGAATCTGGCTTAAGTCTCACTTTTGTGGTCCAAATTTCACCAAAATTGATTTGTGGGGTCCAATTTATGTGCTTGACCTTGTGGTATACTCAAATTTGCAAAATCACCAAGTTTTGAAGCAAAAGTAAATAATCGCGATTATTTACTTTTGACAATTTTTTGCAAATTTTTGTCCCAACTTTGGCACAGACTATTAAGTACCTTATGTTAAGGTCACTAGCCAATTTTCATCAAGTTTGGACAATTTGGTCATATGGTCATCAATTATCTGTCTGCAGACTAACTTTGCAATTTTTGTCACAGTTTTCACTCCAGTGATCCAAATCTTACCAAATTTGGTTTGTGGGCTTATTACAACATGGTAAAGCTAGTGGTATGCCAACTTGGTCAAAAAAATTCAAAAACAGGACAGAAATAAATAATCCCGATTATCGCAATTATTTACTTTTGCCAAAATTTTCAAGTTTTTGGTCAACTGAGCATATACACATGTTTATCACATCAATATAAGCCTATGAATCAATTTTCAACAAGTTTCGATAAATTTTTTCTCAATTCACACTCAAGATTCAAAAAGTCAATACAAACTTTAGTTTTTACCTAGTTTTTTGCCAGTTTAGTGATCCAAATCTTTTGGGCCTTTACAAAAGTTGTTTGTACACATGCAATAAGTCAATGGTATGAGTCTTGGTCAATTTAGAGCAGAAAGTGAATAGTCACAATTATTTACTTGAGGCTTGAAATGAGAACTTTTTTGCAATTTTCTCAAAGACAGTCTTTTTATGATGTTTTTTAAGCCTATAAATCAAGTCAAAACTTAGTTTGGCCTAAAAAGTCAAGAAAAAGTAAATAATCTGAGTTTTGATCAACTTCTTGAAATTTTTACATCGAAGTGTCCTTGAGCTTACCCACTAGTTCAGACAACTCTTAGGCTTACTCCCCAGTTGGATTGAGTGAATTCGAGTCTTTTCGTGCTATTTCTAGTTGTAGACCTGAAATTCTGCAACCTTCCATAACAACTCACACTTGACTCTTTCAGAGAGAGCAATGCTATGAAATCCACCTCGGATCCTACTTACCCAACTCCTAGTTTCTCATGCAATGGGGTTGTGGAAAGTGTCCACAACCACTCGTTTTCTTGTGTTTTTTTTTTTCCAGAGTCTTGATCTTAAGACTTGTCACATCTACCAATCCTTCTCCAAATCCTAATCTAAATCTACAATCCTACATTCCTAAAGGTACTCAGCAAGTACAATTACTTCCAAGCTTCCTCTACACAGCAAAAGACGACAATCTTAACCTATGCGGTTTCTAAAAGAGAGTTTTGAACTCTAGGCGAACCTAGAGGAAGTTAAAGGACAATTACACAATACAGTCGTGTTTATCCTAGTTTAGGTCTCTTCAATCCCTGGCAACAGCGCCATATGTGGGACGCATGTCTAACCTCACCATCCTATCTTATTGCAGTATTAGCGAGAATCACAATTAATTTGTCAAATCATGGGACGAAGCTGACTCGACTAGTGCATAGAGGCTACAAGACGTTGTCAATCTCTTGGAAAACAACTAACAACTCACATCTAACTCAAGCTACACTCAAGTGACTGAAATCACCAAAAGACAATCGTTCATCGACAAGCAAATCACATCCGTTACAACATCAAATGACATCCAAACGTAACGAAACTTCTAGGACAAGTTTATAAGACCTAAACACACATGCTTATGGCCTCAAACCCACTTTAGGTCAAGTTCCAAAATCGCGATTATTAACAGCAGTGGATTTTTGACCTAGTCATTTTCGACCCAGAATGCATTTACATGCTTAGCAATGATACCCCAATATCCCGCCTATGCTTAGTTTTTGATTTAAAAGTGTAAATTCCTGTTATGATGAAATTAGTCCATGGGTCGACGACGCCAAAAGCTACGAAATACTGTGAATGGCTTACGTCAATGCGTAGAGCTCTTACCTGCGGTTGCAATGCAACAACCGCATTCGCAATGTGACAACCGGAGAGGGAGTAGGAAGCGTGAGAAGGAGAGAAGTGAGTGCCGTTAGCTCACACTGTGTATTTCTTATCCAAAAAACTTACAAAAATTGGCTTTTATACCTTAGCCAAGGTTTTTGGGTGGTCAAAAGTAATAATCTGGAGTTCTACCAAAGCTGGAAATTGAATGGCTGATACAATCTGGAAGCTTGTAGCCCCGGCTCATTAATTACAAATTTTACCAACAAAATAGGAGTTACAATATTCTCGATTTATCAAAATAATAAATTTTTTTACAAGGAGAACTCCGAAAAATGATGTCCGCGTTATCTTGCTGCTAACACATTTACACAAAGGGAATAGGGGACATATGTCAGCTCCCTAGCCCAGTTGCCCCCAAGGTGCACTCAAATCCTATTGGATGGCCATAGAGGTGGACCAATGAGAATTAGTCTAGAGTACATTTAGTTTAATTCATTTTAAACACTTGATAAAAGAACCAATAGAATTAAGCTCTCTAGAAGACTATTGGAGAGTCTCCCAAGGGGTCCAATGAGCATGCAGCCCAATGGCTTGCCTGATTCCTATCGGCTAGAAGACAAAGGGGTCCAACGAGACTTTAATTGCATCAATTAATTACCTAAAGCTCTCATAAAAGGGGAAAGGGGAACACATGTCACAAGGCTCTTCATTTGACCACTTAAATCCTATTGGCTAAGCTTGGAGAGGTCCAATAGCAAGAGGGGTCGACCAAGAGAGAGAGAGAGAGAGAGAGAGAGAGAGAGGGGCTGATTTTGTCAACGCATTATCACACACACACTCACACAACTCATGTGTGGAGCAAAGAACTCTCTCTCTCTTTCTCCAAGATTTAATGGGAAGTTCATCATCTTCACCAAGCTTTTGAGAAGGGAGGCCTCACCAACAACTCTTGGCTTTGTGATGAAAATCCAACCAAGAGCTAATATTCAATTCATGCTCATCTCCTCTACCATGCTGATTACTAAGCTATGCTAAGCTTTTATGAGTGATTATGTGAGGAGATATACTTCTTTCTTGTAAGACTACTCCTTCTTCCTCTCAATCTACTCTCATACCCCGCTAGAGTCTCACCATCTTCAAAGGTGTGTGAGGTCTTTGGTCTGAGACCGTGAGGAAATTGATGTTGTGTTTTATAAGTGTGTGCATGGTGCTTGAAGCTTCCATCTTCATTGCACTGGCAAGTTATTGAAGGAACACAAAGTATTATATTGTAAAATTTCTCCCTTGATGGGGGAAACCTATAATACAAAGCCTTTTGGAGGGGGGACCACCAGCTCCATATGAATCTAGTCCTCAGCTGTTGTCAATAGCTTAATTTATCTCTCTTTGAAGTATTTTTCATGCCTATCTAACAAGGTGTTATGCTTTTTGTTGCTCTCTCCATCCAAGCATTCTTGCTATGCTCATTAGGAATCTATTCTACTGAAATGCTCACTATGTTCATGTTATTTTCCGCTACACACAAGTTACTAGGCCATTAAATGTTACATTGGTATCAGAGCACAAGGTTTCTCTTTTCTTGCTCAATAAGGGAGGTCATCAAGCTAGCTATAAATGGTTGGTATTATTAATTGCAATTGAGTAATTAGAATAGGGATTTTTCAGTCTTGTAGTATGCATGCTTCGTGCAGATAACGGGGCATGACCGTCGAGAGCTATGGTCTTAATAGTGGAGTCCTATGGGACTTGCCTATGGCTCAACCACTATTGAGCTATTAGAAGCTTGATAGGATCCGGTACTGTTTTGGTGTTGAAAGACCCTCTCTTCTATTCTTGCAATTAATAATATTCGAGCGACGGGTACAGGGGCTTGAGTGATTTTCTAAAGGGGTAAACAGGAGTAGCAACTAGGGCTTGAAGTGCCAAAGTATACCTAATAATTGTTAGAATGGCTGACAATAGTAAAGAGAGTGAAGTTAATGTTGAGAGCTTTGATTTTGCTAATGAGCAGGCTACTAATGATGCCCCTATGCTTGTTAGCTACCTTGTTTCGAGGCTTCAACAAGCCATGGGCAATCCATCCCTCCAAAGTGAAGTGCAGCGACAGCTTCATGCTCATGGGATTCTCCAAAACTCCTCACTAAGAAGAGAGAGTACCTAGGAAGCCTCCTTGTGAGACTTCCAAAAGAGGCCTCTCTCCGATTCGGGAAGAAGAAGAGGATCCGTACGAAGGGCTCAATAATTTACTACTTGAAAACACATCTCCTTCCCAAAGGAGAACGCAAGAGCCCCCACCAAAAGAACGAGAAAGAAGTGAGTCTCCTTTTAAGACCATAGTTCTCGACGGTGATGCCCCATTAACTCCACGAAGGCAGGCGCACTGCAAGGCTAAAAAATCCCTATTCTACTTACTCACAAGCAATTAATAATAACCTCCCTTCTTGAGCAAGAAAAGAGAAACCTTGTGCTCTGATACCAATGTAACATTTAATGGCCTAAAAACTTGTGTGTAGCGGAAATTAGCATGAACATACTGGGCATTCCATTAGAATAAATTCCTAATGAGGATTACAAGAGTGCTTGGGTGGAGAGAGCAACAAAAAGCATAACACCTAGTTAGATAGCATGAACAATACTTTCAAAAGAGAGAGAAATTAAACTATTGACAACAGTTGAGGACCGGATCTGCATGGAGCCGGTCCCCCCTCCAAAAGGCTTTGTATTATGGTTTCTCCCATCAAGAGAGACATTGTACAATACAATTCTTTGTGCTCCTTCAAGACTATCTAGTGCAATGAAGATGAAAGCTTCATGCACTAAGCAAAACACTTAGCAAACACAACATCAATTATCTCCGGTCTCAGACCCAAGACCTCACACACCTTCAAAGATGGTGAGAGCTAGCAAGGTATGAGAGTAGATTGAGAGGAAGAAGGAAAATTCTTACAAGAAAGATGTACATCTCCTCACATAATCACTCATATTAGCATAGCTTAGCTTAGTAATTAGCATGGTAGAGCAGATGAGCATGCATTGAAGCTTGGCTCTTGGTTGGATTTGCATCACAAAGCCAAGAGTTGTTGGTGTAGGCCTCCCTTCTCACAAGCTTGGAGTAGGTGGTAAGCTTTCCATTAAAGCTTGAGAAGGAGAGAGAGTCTTCTTTACTTTACACATGAGATTGTGTGAGTGTGTGTGTGATAATGCTTTGCAAAAATCAGCCCCCTCTCTCTCTTGGTCGACCCCTCTTGCTATTTGCTCATGCTCTCCTCTCATTGGACCTTCCCAGGCCTAGCCAATGGTAATTAAGCAGTATAAGTGATAGCCTTCTGAAATGTGTCCCCCTTTCCCCTTTTGTGAGGGATTTAGGTAATTTAATAATTCAACTAAACTCTCATTGGACCCCTTTGCCTCCTGGCCAATAGGAATCAGGCAAGCCATTAGGCTGTTGAATGCTCATTGGACCCCTTGGGAGATTGTCCAATAGTCTTCCAGAGGACTTAATTCTCATTGGTTCTTTTATTAAGTGTTTTTAAATTAATTAAACTAGATTTACTCTAGCCTAATCCTCATTGGTCCACCTCCAAGGCCATCCAATAGGAATTGGGTACACCTTGTGGGCATCTGGGCTAGGGAGCTGACATGTGTCCCTCATTCCCTTTGTGTAAAGGGAGCTTTTGTATGTGTGTGTGACTTTCTCTCTCATCCCCTACAAGCTAGGCTCGCCCCCTCCTATGTAGGGATTTGAAAAGACGGTTGGGACACACACAAAGCATCTAATTCCCCCCATGGTTGACCTTTGGACACAACCTTTGAATTTTGGAACCTTAGCATTTTGGAAGTCTTAATGAGTTGAACCTTAGGGTATTTTTAGCCCATTGTTGCACATGGATCTTTTGCAGATGGCCCCCACTTTGGATCCCTATTTTCCCTCCTTTGGATCCCTAATATGGCCGGTCTGCTAGCTTAACCAATATTCTAGCTTTTTCTCCCCTGGCACTTCCCCATATTAAATGATCAGTTTAACATGAGAAAATCATTTAGGAGAATTAGATATTGCTTATTATGACATCCTGCGACCTTCGTATGGATTCTCTTCTTCTTCCCAAATCGGAGAGAGACCTCTTTTGGAAGTCTCACAAGGAGGCTCCTAGGTGTTCTCTCGTCATGGTGATGAGCTTGGAGAATCCCATGAGCACGGAGCTGCCGTTGCGCTTCACTTTGGAGAGATGGATTTCCCATG
The DNA here is from genome assembly GCF_014529385.1 of Adiantum capillus-veneris. Lineage (NCBI taxonomy): Eukaryota > Viridiplantae > Streptophyta > Polypodiopsida > Polypodiales > Pteridaceae > Adiantum > Adiantum capillus-veneris. The sequence continues at coordinate 98,100,788 of NC_140941.1, read as the reverse complement.
GCTTGTTATAGACTAGAAACAAGATAGTTAACAAGCATCGGAGCATCATTAGTAGCTTGCTCATTAGCAAAATCAAAGTTATCAACATTAATTTCACTCTCTTTACTATTGTCAGCCATTCTAACAACTTTTAGGTGTAAACATTTTAGGTGTACTTTGGCACTTCAAGCCCTAGTTTCTACTCCTCTTTACCTCTTTAGAAAAAGCACTCAAGCTACTGTACCCGTGGCTTGAATACCATTGATTGCAAGGAATAGAAGAGAGGGTCGTTCAACACCAAAACAGCACCGACTCCTGTCAAGCTTCTAATAGCTCAATAGTGGTTAAGCTGTAGGCAAGCCCCGTAGGACTCCACTATTAAGACCATAGCTCTCGACGGTGATGCCCCGTTAACTGCACGAAGGCAAGCGCACTGCAAGGCTGAAAAATCCCTATTCTACTTACTCACAGGCAATTAATAATACCAACCATTTAGAGCTAGCTTGAGGACCTCCCTTCTTGAGCAAGAAAAGAGAAACCTTGTGCTCTGATACCAATGTAACATTTAATGGCCTAAAAACTTGTGTGTAGAGGAAATTAGCATGAACATAGTGGGCATTCCATTAGAATAAATTCCTAATGAGAATTACAAGAGTGCTTGGGTGGAGAGAGCAACAAAAAGCATAACACCTAGTTAGATAGCATGAACAATACTTTCAAAAGAGAGAGAAATTAAACTATTGACAACAGTTGAGGACCGGATTTGCATGGAGCCGGTCCCCCCTCCAAAAGGCTTTGTATTATGGTTTCTCCCATCAAGAGAGACATTGCACAATACAATTCTTTGTGTTCCTTCAAGACTAGCTAGTGCAATAAAGATGAAAGCTTCATGCACTAAGCAAAACACTTAGCAAACACAACATCAATTATCTCCGGTCTCAGACCCAAGACCTCACACACCTTCAAAGATGGTGAGAGCTAGCAGGGTATGAGAGTAGATTGAGAGGAAGAAGGAGTATTCTTACGAGAAAGATGTACATCTCCTCACATAATCACTCATATTAGCATAGCTTAGCTTAGTAATTAGCATGGTAGATGAGATGAGCATGCATTGAAGCTTGGCTCTTGGTTGGATTTGCATCACAAAGCCAAGAGTTGTTGGTGTAGGCCTCCCTTCTCACAAGCTTGGAGTAGGTGGTAAGCTTTCCATTAAAGCTTGAGAAGGAGAGATAGTCTTCTTTACTTCACACATGAGATTGTGTGAGTGTGTGTGTGATAATGCTTTGCAAAAATCAGCCCCCTCTCTCTCTTGGTCGACCCCTCTTGCTATTTGCTCATGCTCTCCTCTCATTGGACCTCCCCAGGCCTAGCCAATGGTAATTAAGAAGTATAAGTGATAGCCTTCTGACATGTGTCCCCCTTTCCCCTTTTGTGAGAGCTTTAGGTAATTTAATAATTCAACTAAACTCTCATTGCACCCCTTTGCCTCCTAGACAATAGGAATCAGGAAAGCCATTAGGCTGTTGAATGCTCATTGGACCCCTTGGGAGACTGTCCAATATTCTTCTAGAGGACTTAATTCTCATTGGTTCTTTTATTAAGTGTTTTTAAATTAATTAAACTAGATTTACTCTAGCCTAATTCTCATTGGTCAACCTCCAAGGCCATCCAATAGGAATTGGGTACACCTTCTGGGCATATGGGCTAGGGAGCTGACATGTGTCCCTCATTCCCTTTGTGTAAAGGGAGCTTTTGTATGTGTGTGTGACTTTCTCTCTCATCCCCTACAAGCTAGGCTCTCCCCCTCCTATGTAGGGATTTGAAAAGACTTTTGGGACACACACAAAGCATCCAATTCCCCCCATGGTTGACCTTTGGACACAACCTTTGAATTTTGGAACCTTAGCAATTTGGAAGTCTTAATGGGCTGAACCTTAGGATCTTTTTAGCCCATTTTTGCACATGGCTCTTTTTCAGATGGCCCCCCCTTTGGATCCCTATTTTCCCTCCTTTGGATCCCTTCTGTGGCCGGTCTGCTAGCTTAACCAATGTTCTAGCTTTTTCTCCCCTGGCACTTCCCCATATTAAATTATCAGTTTAACATGAGAAAATCATTTAGGAGAATTAGATATTGATTAATATGACATCCTGCGACCTCTGCAGAGATGGATCCACGAAGACGGTGAGCAAAACTCTCTCCACCACCACCTAAACGGAGAATACCATCGCACACTTCTCCACACCTCGGTGGAGATGGCTCCACAAAGATGTCGGGAAAAACGCTCTCCATCACCTCCTAAATGGAGAATACCCTCCACACCATAATTCAAAGAGGGATGATAGAAAACAAGAGAAGAAAAAGACAAAAAAGAGGTCACCCTCTTCTTCAGCCTCTTCCTAGATTATGAAGAAAGTGATGATGCAGACAAGGAGGAACAAGGCAAGAAAAAGGCAAGAAAGAGGTCACCCTCTTCTCCATCTTCCTCAAATTCTTCATCTTCTGAAGAAAGCGATGGTGCAACTTTTGAACCACCAAAAAGAAGAGGCCATAGGAAATCCTATGCCGCGTGGAAGAGGTTGTCCAAGCTCAAGAAGTTCAAAGAGGGAGGAAAGAACATCTCTTTATTTACCTACAATGGCACCTTTGGTGCTACGGACAAAGTCTTAGCTATCATCCAACAATTCAATGTGGCATTTGGAGATGAGGGCTTCACAGGGTTCTCTAAGCTACGCCATGTAGCTATTCATTTTCAAAAGTCCACTAGGCAATGGTGGTCTAGCCTATGCGAAAACGGTAAATCTCCAGAAACATGGAAAGCTTTAAGAGCTTCCACATGAAGCAATTTTTGGCTATCGATGCCAAAGACAAAGTACTTACCGAATGGCGAAGCTTGAAGCTCTCTCCCTACGAATCCATTCACAAATATGTAGACAAGTTTTGGGACTTACATCTCAAACCATTGTCTTCAAAAAGATGAATTTTGGAGAGCAAAAACAAAAAAATTGTGTGGGCTTAACTAAAGATATGGCGGAGTATGTCAACTCCCAAAGGCCACACACCATATCTGCAGTCATACACCATACCATGGTGGATTCACAAATCAACTTCCAAATAGGGGCTAAGAGAAATCTTAAGCCGACAGAAAACAAGGGTTGCAATGATCCCAAGGGGAAGGACAATGTCCAAAAGTCTCCTAAGGGTAATTCCAATAACAACAAAGCTAAGGAGAAGGGAGTTTACAAAGGCAAAAAAAAAACCCTCTCCTACAGAGCTTGAGCGTTATCGCAAGGATAACCATTGTTTCAAATGCAGCAAGCAAGGGCATGTGTATCGTGCTTTCCCCCAAAAGAACACCCGCATATCCACAGAGTTGGCCGCCAAGCTAGGCATCCAAGCCTATGAGATGAGAGATGTCCTACCCGGCAATGGTGCTTTCAAGGGGCAAGAGGCTTCAGTCACTCCCTCAATTGGGAAATTGAGGCTCCATGTCCAAAGCTATGTGGACAAAGAAGACTTCTTTATCTCTCCTCTCAAGCACGAGGATGTAATCCTAGGGGCACCATGGTTTGTTCGCATGGCTACCAATGTTAAATTCCCTAAAAGGAAAATCTACTTTAGGTTTAGGGAAAAAGATATGTACATAGATGCTAAGGAGTTGGGTAACACCATACCCATTGTACATACGCAAGCTTTCAATAAGTCAATAAAGAGCTCTATTTCCTTGTACATGATTTTTGTTAAATATTCTCAAAATGAACCTAATGCTATAGCAAAATAAAATATAAATAATCACAAGGAATTAGAGTTATCCAATTTCTCAATGGACTTCAAGATGTCTTTATTGACGATATTCCTTGTGAACTACCTCCTAAACGAGGCAATGATGACCATGCAATTGAACTTCTTCCAAGAATTTCACCGCCTAATAAACCTCCTTATAGAGTTTCTCAAGCTCAACAAGAGGAGATTATGCGGCAAGTGCATGAGCGAGTTAGTTGAGAAGGGAATGGTTAGGCCTAGCTCATCTCCATTTTGTTCACCCGTGCTATTAGTGCAAAAGAAAGACGGCACATATCGTATGTGTGTTGACTATAGATCACTAAATAGGATCACTATCAAAAATAGGTTTCCCATTCCATGGGTAGAAGACCTATTTGAAAAGCTGCAAGGGTCCACCTACTTCAGTAGGATTGACCTAAAAAGCGGCTACCATCATATAAGGAGAGTTGATCAAGACATTGTAAAGACCACATTTTGCACCATGTTTGGTCTTTACAAATACATTTTCATGCTTTCTTGGCTTGATCAATGCACCAGCCACATTCGATCTGATGGAGAAGTTATGCAGGCCTCACCAAACCTTTACTGGAGTGTCCTTTGATGACATTAGAATCTACTCTAATTCATTAGACGAACACAAGCAACACCTCCAGGTAATATTTCAAGTCTTACGAGAGAATAAACTTATATTAATCGAAAGAAAAGTGAGTTTTTCTTACAAGAGATTTAGTATTTAGGTCATATTATCTCTCAAGATGGCATCCAAATGGATCCATCAAAGCTAGTGGTAATAAAAGGATGGCCTAATCAAAGGAATCTTCATGAACTAAGAAGCTTTATAGGTATGTGTGCATACTACATAGGGTTTATAGAAAAGTTTTCACAAATTGTGGGACCATTACGTGACCTAAACAAAGAAAAATGTTAGGTATACATGGTCTGCCAAGGAGAACAATGCTTTCGAAAAGCTTAAAGAAAATCTTATCTCTCAACCTGTGCTTACACTGTCGAATCTCTCAAAGCTATTTGAGATCCAATGTGACACTTGCGATGATTGACTTGTAGCTGTTTTGCTCCAAGAAGGACCTGCCATAGCCTATGAAAGTTGAAAACTCGACCCTGTTGAGCAAGCTTCAGGCATATACAAAAAGGAGCTCCTCGCAGTTCTACATTCCTTAGATTTGTGGAAGCACTATTTATTGGGGACTCCTTTCATTCTACGGACGGATCACCACAGCCTTAAGTACTTCAAGACGTAGACCAAGCTCTCCAACAAAAAAATGAGGTAGGCAAATTTCCTTTCGCAATTTCATTTTCATATTGCTCACATCGCTGTTGGCAAGCATAATCAAGTAGCCAACACACTCTCAAGATGGACGAGAGTGAATGCGCTTTCCATAGCAACTCACAATGATCTATCTTCTATGATAGATGAGTATGCTATTGATCCCACTTTTAGAGATGTGATTTCATCCCTTGCACTAGAAAAGAAAGAGGAACCACTTACTTACAAGATGGTTATCTTCTCTATGGCAATAGGCTGTGCGTTACTAGCTCACCAAGTGAGAAAGTAATGTATGAATCTCATGCTCCTCCTTATGATGGGCATAGATGAATTCAGTCTACCCTAAAAGGGATTGAAACATATTTATATTGGCTTTCCATGAAAGCAAACATACAATAGTATGTTTCTAAATGTGTGGTATGCCAAAAGAGGAAATTTGATAGAGGGAAGCAACCTGGATTTCTTCAACCTTTGCCAATCCCTAATTCGCCATGGGAGAGCATATCCATGGATTTTATCTTTGGATTTCCCAAGTCTATCCATGGGAATATTGGAATATGGACGATAGTAGACAGGTTCAACAAACAAGCTCATTTAATACCTGTCAAAAAGATATCAAATCTCATCAAATGGCAACCCTCTTCATATCACAAATCTTCAAGTACCATGGCTTGTTGATGTCCATATGTCATATAGAGATCCTAGAATGACCAGTAATTTTTGGAAGGGTCCCTTTGAGAATTAAGGAACAAGGCTACACTTCTCTTCGGCCTATCATCCGCAAAAGGATGGCCAAAGTGAAATAGCTAACCTAACAATTCTTCATCTACTAAAAGCCTACGTAACGGAAGTAGATCAAAGGTCCCAATGGGAGAAGTACTTACCCTTAGTGGAAGGGGGGCTAGAGGGAAACCCCATCAAGTGTGTAGGGTCTCTTTTTTACTCAAACATCTTACCCCCCATGCATAGGAAGCTTCTCAAGCAACTTACTCATTAAGTGTGTAGGGTCTCTTTTTGACTCAATCATCTTACCCCCCATGCATAGGAAGCTTCTCAAGAAACTTCATCATTAAGTATGACAAGTACACAAGTACCTTAGTCATCAAGCATGATAAGCACCTAGGTGGAGTTCCAACCTCAAGTTCAGTCCTAGATTTCCTAAGGTCAAAGGCAAGTTTAGGTCGGGATGTTCCCACCTCAAGCACAACCTTAGCTTGCTTAAGGTCAAAGACAAGTTTAGGTCGAGTTCCCACCTCAAGTATGCCTACAATAACACTATACATACCTCCATGGGAAAATCACCTTTTGAGGTAATTGAGGGAAGATCAAAAAGTCCCCTGCTACTTAATGTACACGAGAAGATCTTTGTTGCAAATGAGTATAGCCGAGACCTACAAGAATCTTTCCAAAAGATTAATGATGTTATCTCTATCTCACAACAAAGGCAAAAGGCTACTGTTGATAAGCACAGAAGAGCCCAAGCCTTCAAAGAAAATGATTGGGTCTTGCTTTGATTTCTCAAGGCTTGATTAAGGCACACGACGGGCAAGAATCCTACGGGACACCAAAGTACTATGCTAAGTTAGCAAAAAGGTACTATGGTCCCTTCCAAATTCTTAGACCTGTTGCTCCATGGGTGAGGTAAGTATCAATGCAGGAACTCGAGGTGAGTCTACCCAAGCTATAGGCGGTCTATTTTCCATGATGCGTTTAAGCATTAGGCAATCCTTCGCTTGATGGCCATACCTACCACATGCGTTACAAGTCCCGTTAAACTTTACTCTGAAAGTAGGGCATTCACTCGTAGTATGTGGGCCCAAGCAAATTGAGCACCATTGTTGCTCCCTTCTTGGATACATATGAGTGTTTTGTGGAGCACGATTACCCCTAAGGCTTTCTTGGATGGCCTTGGTGAGATCTGCCAAAGTCATCTCAGATATCGTTTGCTCTTTCACGATTGGCTTTATCTTCATTGGCTCATGCCCTGACGCTTGCGAGCTACTAGACTTCGGCTCGGCAGACACTCTTTCTCCTGCAATCATTAAATTATCCTCCAATTGGATTGCATTCATGGTGACTGCTTCCCAAGTAGTGATACCTCTAATGACTAGGCCATTATAGATACTTTCATGTCGTAGTCCCCTAATGAATCTATCGAGCAATTGGTTGTTGTTGAATCGCTCGTTTGGATTGCATCGAGAATTCAAATTCTTTAGGCGACTAATGAAGTCTCTCACGGATTCACCTTCTTCTTGTTGGGCTTTCTGGAGCTGAGAGGCTACACCCCAAAGTACTCCCTCTCGTATGTGCTCTTTCAAGAACAATCTCCTAAGAGTAGAGTAGATCGTTTTCTCTTCTACTCTTAAGGTTCTATACCAATCTCCAGCCTTTCCGCTTAGGGTCAAACTCAAAGCCTTACACTTATGTAGCTCATTGTGCTCTTCCAAGGAATCGCACACATGTTCAAAGACTTCCATATGCTTTCTAGCATCTCCGTCTCCACTGAATTTCTGTGTGAGCTTAGCTACTTGAACCGCCTTGCTCCTAGGCTCTCTATCAGGTGCACTACGCATGTTTTCCGCAATAGAGCGACCGATATTTTGAGCAAATGCTGCCAAATCTCCTATTTGAGCACGTATAATGGGTGTATGTGCTCCTGGAACCACATGTGAGATGGGAGTGGGCCTTGGCCTTGGCATACGCGCAGCTCTTGGGTCCCATATTTCGTATGGTGGTGTACCAGACGGTGGTCCAAAGTTTACAGGCGTGGCCCTAGGCATAGGGGGTGCCTGATATGGCATGTTATTATTAAATGGCATGGCTCCACTTGTATAAGAGCTTGGATAATTCCATTGTGGATTGTAAGCTCTTGGAATAATCGGAGGTGTAGGAGCTACATGAGGCCGAGGTACGACAGGTGCACATGATTGATACATACATGGAGGTATAGTTGGGGGCACTGTGCTACTAGGCATCCGCGCAGTGTTAACAAATGAACTCCATGGTGTATTTCTTGTCATGCTCACCACTGGGATATGCATGGTAGCCGTAGTGTCATTAAGAGAAAGATGAGCTAGATCTGGGAAGGTAAAGCTGCCACTTGTGGGCTCAGATTGTGCTGAGGCTCCCGGCGAAACAACATATGGAGGATCAATGGGGCTCACTGAGGGAGTCTCCATTTGTGACAGGGTTGGTGGGTTGGCCTTTCCCGTATCCAAGAATCTCATTAGGCATGTTGAAGGCATGTTGATCCCTGTGTTCTGTCTTTCTAACTCGACAATCCTATGGAGGACATCACAGACTTTCTGTTGTTGTTCATCTATGCTAGTAGCACCCGATGTGGATAGTAGAACATCTAACCAACCCACATGATAGGTGTGTCCTGTGTACCGATCAGTTAAAGCTTCTGCTTGTAGGTCATACTCCCAATTTTTGTTTAGGAATATTCCATCTAGGCATGGCGTCCTGGAGGTTTCCCTTGAAGTGGAAGCATTATTGCTCCCCATAGCTTGCCCCTCCGTGACTGCTACCTTGGGAGCACTTGGTTGCTCGGCTGGCATGATTGTTGTCATAGGAGCCTTTGCTTTCAGGGCTCGACTTTGTTCTTGTTGCTTGCATATAGCATTCGATCTCTTGTACTTCGGCAAGACTCCTACCATCGGGTAGTAAAACCTCAGAGGGAGATAGTCCTAAAGGATCAGGAGGTGCAGTGGATGGAACATTCACATGCACACTCTCAAGAAGCATAGGGTCTATTTTAGGTATGAATGACGAATTTACTTCCCCACTCCCTTCATTTATTTCATTAACCGCATGTTCGGAGCGAGTAGCTCTACTAAGGGTCTCTTTTAAGCGGCTAAACACGCTGGACCCGGGCCATGGGCCCATGGCATGCATGTCTTGACTTGAACTATCAGGGTTTGGTGTAGGATACCCCTCCATGACTTCGTAGTCAGAGGAAGAATCACTAGACGCGATATGAGGATCTTGGGTCGCGCTACCTTGAGTCCCGGCCGAAGGTCCAGAACCTAGGGTGGAGGAATAATGGGTGCCCGCGTAAATGGAGGCACTACCAATATGCTCATGCTCTAACACTTGTCCAGAGCGTAGGTTCATATGACTTGGATCCCCTAGAAGTGTTAGTGAGGGCCCGTGAAAGCTGCTCACCTAGTAATTTTGGGTGTTTTGCAACCCAAGTCTTTTCTTATTTATTTATTTATTTATTTATTTTTTGGTCCTTTTTTTTTGACCCAGCTATAGAATAGAACGTATGATAGCTCAAAACGAGCGTCTCGATCAGAGGGACTTGTCGTGCTTTACAGCCCTCCGTTTGGTCACTTTATGCCCTCGGAATTCCTAAAACCGTCAATTTCTAGTAGGGAACTAGGCCCAAATTAGAAAGTCTAAGGGTGCAAGTGGGAAGAGAAGGGAGGAGAGTGGAGGACTTGCCCCACATGCTCTCATTCCCTCTTGAGGGGGTAGGGTATATATATAAGAGTGAATCTAGTATATATCAAAAGACTGAGGACTGAGGCTTGGGCTTGGGCTTGGGCTTGGGGAAATAATCCCGATCAAAATTTTAGTGTAGCCCCCCAGTCACTCACGCTTAAATATTTTCATTTTTTTTTTAATTTTTTGTAATTTATTTATTTTTTTTTATTTTTTTTTTTTAAGGCGACGACCGCGCGCGGTGTAGGTGACCCTTTCTTGGCCACACACACTGTCACCTACCTAACCTCCCAGTCAACAGCTCACAGCTCATAGACAGCTCACTACCTTATCTACTTACTAACAGTGTTGCTAACCACTGACTAATCTGTTAACTGCTTACTGACAGTGAGCTAACTGTCCACCTACTTCCTCTCTCACTACCTTACTGTGCAAAGACTGTGTGCAGGCAAACCTTGACAGAAAACTGTGTACAGACTGTGTGCAAGCAGAAATTGCTAACTGCCTTCCTACTTATTCATTCACTGCAAACAAGCTAACGACTACTAATTGTGCAAAGACTGTGTGCAAACAGAAAACACAACATTATGCAGAAATCACAGAACTTGCAAACAACACAGAAATTAACAACTTGCAGAAAAACAACTCATTCCTCTTCCTCTTCCTCTTCTTTCCTACTACAAACATGTCATAAAATCTAATATCTAACTAACCCAAATGATTTTCTCATATTAAATTGATCACTTAATGTGGGAGAATAAACGGGAACAAGTGTTAAGATATAGGTATGTGCTTATAGATCTATCTCAACACGGGGCCAATGGTAAAGGGGCCCAAAAGGGAGATGGTCTATCAAAGAGCAAGGCTAACCAATGGAGCATAAGACCTTAGGGTTAGCTTCATTGAAGACCTCCAATAAATGTGTGTAAAAGTCCTTTGACCTTAAGTAAGCTAGGGCTGAGCTTGAGGTGGGAACCCGGCCCAAGCTCGAGGTGCTTGTCATGCTTGAGGTGTTTTTCATGCTTGAGGTGCTTGATTAAGATGCTTGAGGTGCTTGACTGGCTCCATGCTTGAGGTGCTTGACTTGCTGCATGATTAAAGTACTTGAGGTGCCTTGAGAAGCTTGCCTGAGATGCTTGTGGGAACACCCCCTAGTTCAAGTGCTTTGTCATGCTTGGTGATTAAGGTGCTTGATCACCTAAAAGTCAAAAGAATTCCTACAAGAGGGGGGGCGAGCCCTTTTCCTAGGGGCTAGAGAGAGAACACCCACTCACACACACAAGGGAAGCCCAACTTGAAGAGGCAGCAAGGACACATGTCAGGCCCCTACCCATGTTACCTTCATGTGTTGCTTGAAGCCTATTGGCTAGGCTTCAAAGGGGTCCAATGATAAATTACATGAATTATCTAATTGTTTTAGCATTTATCAAGTCCTCTCTCTCAAAGGGGAAAGGGGGACACTTGTCCCAAGGCTACCCATGTTGCTTGTAATGGCTCTTGCTTGTGATTGGCTAGGCCTGGAAGGGTCCAATGAGCTTCAGGCATGAGCTACAAGGGGGGGTCGACCCAAGCAAGCTAGGGGGGTGCCTAGGGGGTATACTCACCCACACACACTCACAAGCACTCTCATTGTGTGATATGCAAAGTGCAAGAGCTCCCTCTCCAAGCAAGTAGAGGTTGAGAGCCTACACCAACACTCTTGGCTATGGAGTGCAAATCCAACCAAGAGCCATGCTTCAATGCTTAAGCTTGCCATATCCTTCTTCTTCATTACTATGCTATTATGTATGCTAGCAACAAGAGTATGATAAGTGAGGAACTAATTCTTTCTCCTACGAAATGTTTCTTCTTCCTCTTCCCTACCCTCATTCCCTGCTAGCTCTCTCCACCTTCGAAGGTGTTTGAGGTCTTGGGACTGAGGCTTGGGATAGTTAAAGCTTTCTTCAAGTTTATGTTATGTTTGTGGTGCATGAAGCCTTCCATCTTCATGGCATCACCTAGGTCACAAGGAACACAAAGACTGTATTGTAACAAGTCTCTCTTTATGGGAGAAATCATAATACAAATGCCTATTGGAGGGGGGACCGGCTCCACATAAATCCGGTCCTCAATTGTTGTCATGTTCTCTAAACTCTCTCTCTTGCAAAAGTATTGTCTATGCCAAGTTAACTAATTGCTATGATTATGTTGCTATCTTCAATTATGTCTACCCGCTATGCTCACAAAATCATTTCTTGAAAGTACTCTCATTAAATTCCGCTATTCTCAAATTGAATAGGCAAATTCCATTACAAACAACTTATAGGAGAAGCACAAAGTGCCTCTTGGGCTTAGTGCACGGCGATTCCCTGGCAACGGCGCCAAAAATGTGCGCTCCTTGCCGCACTGTCGAAGCAAGGGCCTTGCCTAACACTGTGTGCGAGCCATAGACAGCTCCAAGCACACAACTAGCTTAACTAGTAAGCTCAAAAGAGGGCAATGGTGTGTCACTCACCGCTCTATGCTCCTGCCATGGAGGATTCCTTGCCGCGAAGAAGAAGGAGACGCCGCTACGTCGCGCTCAACCGCTTCACCGCCGTCGTGCCGCCGCAATGCTCGATCGCACTCTCTCTCTCTCTCTCTCTCTCTCTCTCTCTCTCTCTCTCTCTCTCTCTCTCTCTCTCTCTCTCTCTCTCTCTCTCTCTCTCTCTCTCTCTCTCTCTCTCTCACATACACACACATACAAGGAGGTGAAGAAGAAGAAGATGGAGATGGAGATGGAGCAAGAGCACTCTTCTATTGCACAAATGAGAGAATAAGTGAATTTTAGGTTTAGTTGGCTTTTATATAAGCTCACCCCGTTCACACTTGGGTGCCCATGCTTAGCCAACTAATCCCTTGAATGTCCCAGTTAGAGTGCGCCTCTCATCGGCGATCACTCTTACCCTTTTCCTATTGGACCGACAAGCCCGGTACCTGACTCTACCAAATACATAATACACGTCTGTCGTAGGTGATGGGGTGTCCGTGAGCCGTGAGGGTTAACACAGACCTAGAGGCCCGATCTTGGGCGCCAATGAAGAGGCAACTCCATCTTCCCATCCTGTTAAACGAACAAAAACCACCTCCTCATATTCTTGCTGCCCTTTCTTTATTAGCATTGCATCTTCATCGTGGGTGCAAAACATGCCTCACTCAGCTTCATGTCTACCGTCTAGTGGAGTTTACGGGTGGCTCCCTCAATGGTGACGCTTAACTGGAGTAGGACTAGAAGTATGGGAGCAATTAGCATCACTACCCTTGTGATCAAATCCCTCAAGGATCCCAAGCGCGATAGAAAGAATATGAATGCATTGTTGCAGCTATTGCTACTCGCGGGACTAAAATAGTAGCTTAACGTGCTATAATCCTTGCTCAAGAATGAATACTGTTGTGGTGGGCGCCTGTGCTCTGGTGTGAACACAGCCTCTGAAGACAACTGGAGCTGCTCATGATTAGTGCTAAGGGACTTGTTAATCCGCTCTGAGTTTTGTGCAACAATTATCTCCCTTCGTAATCTCGAAGAGAGAGAGCTTTGACAGCCAGATTCCTGCCCATTTAATGCATAATCAATACCACAATGATAAAGCTGATTGACAAAAACAACAAAGATGCCATCATTTGCATTTATGACATTGTTATACTACACGTGTTCCTCATGATTGTTGGCTACTCTCATAATTGTATTGTCAGAATTCCTCCTATTAATCTGACCATGCAAGCCGTTGCAGCACTCGATTGCCTCTTTCTTCTTCTTTTGATTGCCCCTCAGTCCTAGCATTGGTAACAAGGTTTTGCTCCATGCTAGTGTTCCCCATGATCTCTTAGCTGGTTTTCAACATGGAAATTCCTCTTCCTTCTCCTTATACATTTAAGAACATCAATCACAATGGCAACATTACTCTCGATAATGTGATCGATATTTCCCGTGTGATGCGTCCCCGTTCAATGGCAAAGGAGCTTGCTTGCACAGTAAAGGAAATTCTCGGTACTGCATTTCTGTGGGTTTCTCTGTGGATGGGAAGGATCCCAAGGATTTGCAAATAGATATTGACAATGGGGATGTGGAGATTCCAGAGAATTAGCTTAATTAATTTTAGGTAGGTGCCTCTCTGGAATGTAGCACTGCTAAAGTAAGTTTTACTTTGTGGTACTGCTGCTCGATATTTCCCCCAAATCATTTTTGAACAACTGTCAGCTTGTTATACGTCAAATGAGTGTATGCTCAGCGTGGAGAGAGAGAGAGAGAGAGAGAGAGAGAGAGAGAGAGAGAGAGAGAGAGAGAGAGAGAGAGAGAGAGAGAGAGAGAGAGAGCATCGGTTCACATGCTTCATATAGTGTTCGGGAAAAATCAATTTCATAAACCTCTATAGAGGAAATTTCTCAAAATAACAGCATTTTTTACAGTTAAACTCTATTTCTTGAATTTTCAAACCGGATTCTATCCTTCTTTCCCTGCCTTCAATCGGTTGTTTTGAGTTTTCAATCGGCTCTTAGCACTATATTTTAGCAGACTTGAAATCTAAAAACTGAAAGAGACGCGAACTTTTTTAGAGAGTTTTGTGTGTGTGTGTGTGTGTGTGTGTGTGTGTGTGTGTGTGTGTGTGTGTGTGTGTGTGTGTGTGTGTGTGTGTGTGTGTGTGTGTGTGAGAGAGAGAGAGAGAGAGAGAGAGAGAGAGAGACGATCCTACAAGGTAGTTTGGTTGTGCTCACATGTTGGCTTGGTTTTCATGAGGACTAAAACTTAAGTGGGAGAGCACAAGGTGAAGTGAAAAAACATATTTGACCTAGCAATGGTGACATGTATAAGGACGACTAGATTGATCTATATTTAATTTTCGAAAAAAACATAATTTTTGTAGCAATGGTCACATGTATAAGGACGACTAGATTTGTATAATCATGATTGGCGAGCAATGGTGCTAACATTTATTGTTTGGCTTTAGAGAAAGCTCTGTGTGTGTGTGTGTGTGTGTGTGTGTGTGTGTGTGTGTGTGTGATATCTCTTTTTAGAAAAGAAGTATATATATATGTGAGAAACTCACTTGGTAACTTTGCTCGGTTTAGAGCTTGCTCGGATAAGTTTGCTCGATGTTTGGTAGAACTCTCTTAATGGATTTTTAGGCTATAACCAACTAACCATTGATCCACAAGATCAATGGTCAGCTGGTTATAGCTATTTTTTGTTGATCCAAAAGATCAACATAAAATATCTTTTTCTATGGAGTGGGGCATATTTGCATATAGAGTCATGATTTTTGGGTTGACAAATGCTTCAGCTACATTCCAAAGACTTGTGAGTCATGCCTTCAAAAAATTTACATAACTTCCTAAATTTTTTTACAAATGACATTGTGCATGCACTCATCCAAAAGATTGGACCATGTTGAACACTTCAAGAAAGCCTTTGAGAAATGCCGCTTATATAGGATTTGTTTAAATCCCAAAAAATACGTATTCATGGTTAAGCAAGGATAGATTCTTAGATCTATAGTTTCCAAAAATGGGATTGCTACGGATATGGAAAAAGTGATAGTCATTGTGGAAATATCAAGGAGGCATCCCAATGTTAAGGACGTTCAAACCTTCATGGGACATTGTGGAAATATCGAGGAGGCATCCCAATGTTAAGAACGTTCAAGCCTTCATGGGACATTGTGGATATTATTGTCAATTTATATACATGTATGATGTGACTGCCAAACCAAAGTATGACTTGATCACTCAATTTCTTTGGATCAAAGAATGCAAAAAGTCTTTTCAAAAGCTCAAGTAAACTTTGTCTTTCGATCCAATCTTGAAGGCTCTAATACCATGTGCATGTTGATGCTTCTAGCTTTGTCAAAGGAATAAGGATGGAGTTATGCTCCCGTGAAGAAGCCAAGAAGAACAAACCAACTACTTAAATCAAGCCCATAAATAGTAACTAGAATCCATTTTTTTGAAGAACAAACCATGAAAAGGCTTACGTGGTTGGGGGTATATTGACCAACCATGAAAAGAGATGTTTATGCTTATGTAAAACAATCCTCTCGATGCAAAAGAAGAACACCTATACCTCATGATACTTTGTTCCTAGTATTCATTGTACCAAAATGGAGCAAATATTTGGTAGAATACATAACAAACTGGAGATCTTGAAGACATCACTAAATGTCACAAAAGGGCGATTAAAACAGAATCGGTAAATTACACTATGGTTGGAAACAAATTGTATCAAATATAGGGAAAAAATCAACAACTAAGACTATGTGCCAATGAAGATGAATGTATCTCAATCTTAGAGCAAGCGCATGTGAGTCTAGCAGGAGGTCATTTTTTCCATGAAACCATGGCTAGAGCAATATTATTGGCTGGTGGCCAATGCTATTTGATGATGCCAAGGAATTTATGAGACAATGTGATGCATGGCAAAGGGCTAAGATGCCCACTTGAATGGACAGCATGCCACTATGACCAATGATGGGAGCTAGAGCATTTGCAAAGTAGGAAATAGACTATGTCATTTCTATACAACCACCAACCTTCGTTTTTGGCCAAAAAAGCAACCAAAAGAGAGCAATTGACATAAATACGTCCAAGTGTGGTAGTTAAATGTGTTTTGCTAATTATTGGCTTGAATTTCTATTTTTTAGTTGGGATTAAATTTTCTTTAATTTTCCTAATATTAAAAACATCAAAAATAATAAATAAATAGCAAATAGGCTTAATTGAGGAATGGAAGGTATGATGGTGATCAAGAAGATATAATAAGTAATCAATTCAAATCTTATTCAATTCTAACAATAGTGACAAAAAGCTCAGATTAGGCCCACAGAGCTTGATTTTGCAAACTTCCTAAAAAGTAAGCAAACAAAATCCAAATGATGAGATTTTTGAAAAGAAAGTGTGTTTCAGAACTTACTAGAACTAACCAAAAGGTATGAGAGAATTTGGTATGCCGTATGTATATATTAGGTAGGCAAAAAATAGCTTCATTTTCAGTTGTCACCATTGAGGAGACCACTTGGAGACCTTTTTCTACGCGCTTTCGCGAGCTTCTAGTGGACTCTATAGTTCATAGTCTCACATAGACATGAGGGGTGAGTTCTTAACCTACTAATGAACTTGTTTTATCACTGGTTTTCCAAATGGGTAGTACAAAAAAACTATAGGTCAACAAGGCATCTTGGGGATAGAAAGATATAAAAAAGACCATAGCGATCCATCGAGCACAGACTTATAGAACATTCCTATACGCTCACATGATTATTTAGCGAGGGTCTATAGATAATAATATTGGAACTGGATTTTGATTTCACCAGAGGCTTCTACATGAAGTATATAGACAATGTGCCTAGTTGGGAGTTTGGAAAAACATCAAGTGATGCCTATGGAATTAGACGGCTCAGAGGTGCACAAAGCATCATTTTTTACCTATGACCACAAATTGACTCCAAACCGATCCAAACTCAATAGGACAGATCTACATGACCTATGGGACAAGCCCATGCACTCTAAAATGAGTAGTCATCATCAAGAGTTAGGCAGAGTTAGGCACAACATTGCAAATATCAGATAGCAAAGTGGGAAAATCTACCTCAAGTCATCAAATTTAAGTTCAAAAGGGCTAAAGTTTATGTACTAGACCTACTTAGCATGTGTGTCACCTTGAATTTCAGTTCTGGTAAATAATTTTAAGCTTAAATAATAATCACACTTATTATCTTTTTACCCATAAATCCACCATTTTGCCAACACTAAGAGTCAAAATCAGATGAAGTACCTGTAATAATTGATAGATTATGAAGAGAGGGTCTTGGACTCAAAACATCAGCCACAATGTTTTCTTTACTAGGTTGGTATTGAATGTTGGATTGAAAAATTTGAATAAAAGCAGCCACTTAGTATGCATATCATTTCTTAGGGGTTGAGATAATAAGTACTTAATACTTTGTTGATCCATTTTAATTATCAAGTCGCTAACCCATTAGATAATGTTTCCAAATTTATAGAGCATGCACTACAGCAGTCAGTTCTTTGTCATGTGTACTAAACTTAGATTTGAAAGGGTTAAATTTATGACTTTCAAATGCAAGTGGATGGTTATCTTGCTTAAGGACTGCATTGATACCTTTTCCACTAGCATCAATGACTGCAACAAAGGATAGTCGATTAAAATCAAGCAATTGTAGTATAGGTGCATTAGTCAAAGCATTCTTGAGTGCAGTGGATGAGCTTTCTTGTAGGTGAGTCCATACATATGGGGTGTTTTTCTCTAACAGAAGATTCAAGTAATGAGACTTGTAAGCAAAATTACGAACAAACTTCTAATAATAGCTGCATAGACCAATGAAAGAACATAGATCATGTAGGTTTTTGGGTCTAGGCCATGATTTAATAGCTTCAATTTTCTTGGGGTCTACATGTATTCCCTTTCCCGATACAATATGTCCCAAATACTCAATTGAATGAACTCTTTTCGGGATTCAAGTATAGGTGGTTTTGTGCAAGAAGGTCAAAGACACATTCTTGCTCAAATTTACTAAACAAAAGAATATCATCAAAAAATACAACGAAAAAGTCTTGATGGTCAATGAAAATTTGGTTCATCATACGAGTGAAAGTAGCTAGTGCATTTGTCAGACCACATGGCATGACCAAAAATTCATAGTGTCTTTTTGTGTTCTAAATGCTGTTTTGTAAACATCTTCCTCAAACATTTTGACTTGGTGATACTCGATTTAAGGTTTATTTTGCTAAAAATGTTTGTCCCTTATTTTTTTATAGGAGATCATCCACTGTGGGAAGAGTTATACAAATTGGCGAGCGAGTATTTCCGAGCAACAAAATAAGTGAACAAGTCTCTTCAGACATTCTTATTACTTAGAGCGAATTACATTACTGCAAACGGGTTTTCCATTGTTGAAAACTAATCCCACAATCCAAATCAATCCCATGATGATTAACCCCATGGAACCAAAATTGGAGCCAATTTCAAGGTTGCCTTCTCCCTATCTATGTGAGCATCTACTTTATTCAATGACCCCAAGCCAATGTATGTGCTCTCACTCTTGTCACCATGAAGAACATTGACATCAAAGTCCTCTGTTATCAACCCCAACCAAGGACCTAAATATTAATGAGAAAAACATAATCAATTAGTAGTTGAGAGTACTTAGCATTAGAGAGCTTTCCTTGTTGTTTGTGGGGACAAGCTAGATAAAGAAGTTTTTGAGTTTTATGATTTCTTGAGCTTGAAACAATGTTCTGAGAAAATCAATTTCACAAACATACAAAATTCCCTTTAGGGTAATTCAAAGAGGAAATTTTTCAGAAGAATCAATAGGTTTTGCAATTTTACTCTATTTACTAAAGTTTTAAAAGGATATTTTTTCCTTCTTCCCTTGCCTTCAACCGGCTGTTTTGATTTTTCAACCGGCTCAAGGCAAAGAGGGCTCCCCCATATAGCCCCATTACTTTAGAGGGCACAAGAATTTTAAAGGACCCAATTGCATTTAGTGTGCACGCCCCATATTCCCACGCATAGGGAGTCTACTCCATGCGAGACTGTAGTAGTACACAAAATGATATTGAATAGTATGAAGGGGATGACTAGGTAATCAGGTATTAGCAGGTGGTTGAAAAATACCCCACAGAGAAACTACAGCGGTAATTGCCTTCATTTTGCATGCGGATGCTTTTTCTTAAACGAAGGTATGAGGCCTGCATAAATATATCGATGGGTCCTTTAAGAACGCCATTATGGGGCTTATGGGTGAGCCCTCTAAGTTGAGGTTCATTTTTTTGGAACACTAATCTAAATCGTAGGCACATACTATTGGCTCAAAATCTCCAAATATTTTTTCTCTACATCACTTACCTTGCTCTCAATGTTCGGGAAAAATCATTTTTCTAAACATACAAAATTCCTTTCCTTGAATTTGCCAAGAAGAAACTTTTATGTGTATTTTGGGAGTTTTTATACTATTTTGGGGCAAAATTTCTCCTTTTCCCCTTGCCCTCAACCGGCATTATTTAAATAGAAAGCGACACGATATTAAGGTGAGACACATTTTTTCCCGAACACTTCTTACTGTTGAAAGTAAAACGCTAAGTTGACTGGTGATTTAACACAAAAACTTCTATTGCGATGTTACTTGGGATGTTTTGCTACGATACCAAGAAGGAATCAAGAAGGCTATTACTTTCTTATACCTCTACTACATGCTGTAAACACTAGAGATTTTTTACTAGAGGAAAAGTACATGGGAGTAGCAATCCATATGAGGAAAACTGTAGTGGTGAGTGAGGAAAGGGACCGCCTTTTCAGCACAGATACAGCAGAGCCCATCCTTGGTGAGGTAGCTGGGAAAATATTGCAAAGCAACGGTATGCTTCTCAAGGTATTGTATGCCTTGGAGAATGCGTGCAAGCAACCGTATGTATTGAAAGACCCCAGGGGCGTCGCTTATGCTTCTAAAAATATTGCCAACAGGCCTTGCATTGAGAGAGAGAGAGAGAGAGAGAGAGAGAGAGAGAGAGAGAGAGAGAGAGAGAGAGAGAGAGAGAGAGAGAGCAACAAGCCCCAAGATGAGAAATTGCAATAGATTCCAGTTATAAATCAATTTTCAAAATGGTGACGAGATTCCGCACCGACTTGAGGTTTTTAACCCGGTCTGGTTGCAACAGCAGACCAGGGAGGGGACTCTGTAGAAGCGGTCAAGAGTGGACCTTGGGAGACAGCGGCTCTGAAGACAGCATGGAGTAGCCACAAGGTACTTTGTAGCGGCTAATTCGTCTCGATTATTTTTATATTGTAGTCATGTTTTGGTGCGGTTGTGTGAGTATAGATAGTAATGTGCAATGCTATTGCTTATACGTGAGTAGAGATGGAAAGAAACATCGCGTCAGGCGACGTAGAATGCGAGTATTATGATGTCGAGCAGGTGCATGGCATTTCCCATTACCTGCTTTGGACCGTCGCTACTGCATGCATTGAGAAGACCTATGGAGACCTCTTTAGGTCCCCTGTGTCGGCCCTCGACGAAGCCAAGAAGGAGCTTATAGACTTCCTGCACACGCATCCCCTCTCGCCTCCATCATATCTCAATGCAACTCATTCTCCTTCCGATCGTGCCAAGGCCGTCCTTGATCAATTTGTCCACTCCTAAACTAAGCTTCTTAGCAGAGTCTCCAGCAAGCTCGTCAGTGCGGACAAGAAGGAGGACCAAATTGAGGAGCTTGAGCTTGGTTGTGTGAGTGGGTTTTGAGTTTATGTGAATGTTTGAAATAGATGGGGTGGCGTCAATGCTCTTCGATAGTTGCAGGACATCCTTGCAAAATTAGGAGATGGTGGCGAGTGTGATGTCCTCCAAATAACTTGTTGTTGTAGAGACAGCGCTTGATGCTAACTCGCTAGCTTCACCTCATCCTCCAGCTTCACACATAAATGCTCACCATACAACACATCCATGGACTCCCCTTCTTGCGGAGTGGGTGGAGAAGGAATACCCGATGAGCCCGTGTTGTGCGCGTTGTCCATGCTCTTCTACCACAATCTACACAGCTCTCTCTCTCTCTCTCTCTCTCTCTCTCTCTCTCAGTTTGGGCAATATGCAGCAGTGATCATATCAACACTTTTGAGCAATATATATGAACACTAACTTCCTCCTTCGTTGTGATGACAATATTTAGCATCTTTCAGGCCTGTACAGTTTTCCATATCCTGTGTGGAATAAATATGTTTTAAGCTTTCATGCTTGCAGCAATGGCATGACAAGCAACTTTCAGGCATGTGATTCAGTATTATTGTTGGCTTCCATTCCTCAACAATATTCAAGAGGCTGTACGAGACAAACTCTACCCCTGATCCCACATCCACATCTACAAGCTTCTGTTGGGAGAGGTAATACTGAATCAATGGCTTACTCTCACAGGCATGCAACCTCAACCGCTCTCTCATAGCTGCTTCATCGGAATCATCCACTCGCATGCTTAGCTGGGAAATGCGTTCTTGCGAAGGCAGGCACATGTTGCCTCTCGTATCCCAGTTGAACCCAGCTAGGGTGGACTGAGGGACTCCCCTCTTTGGTCTACTACTGCAACCAGTGCGCCATCATGGACTGGTTGCAGCAGCAGCGGACTAGGGAGGGGAGGTAAAACATCAAGCCATGCGGACGGATAAGGTCATGCGAGTATGTGTGCACGATTTCTGGAAAATCATTTAAGAAGAGGAATTTGGAGGTGATGCAGTTCAAGGTAAGGAGAAAAGTCGCTAGCAAGGCAATTCAATGCCAAGTGTCCACGTAGGACGTCAACAACCGACAGAGGGCGGCGATGGAACTAGTTGGGCCATGAGCACGTGGTTGTTGTCATCTTGGGATGCTGGGCAGGAGTATCCGCAACGCCGTCATGCAGAGCGATCAAGGGGCAGACATGGGGAGGTTTGCTGGGTGGATATCAGGGGGGCATGGGCTACGTTGAGAGCGTGAAGGTAGCAAGGAGGTCGTCAAGCAACAGGCATCATGTATGTGTGCACGCTACTGCCCGTGATAGAATGGGATTGTGTGGATGGAGAAGTTGGTGGCTGCAATTGTGGGAAAGCAATAAGTAGCGATGATGATGTTTGCAGGGGTATGCATGTGAGGTCAAGGAAGAAGCACTTCAAGGCGAGGGCTGACAAAATGTTGCGCCGAGGTGCATGGTGGATGATGAGAGAGAGCAGAGTTGCGGGCACGAGCTTTGGGCTTACTCCCCTTTGTGGACTGATCATGTCCTTAGGGCATGGCACTTCCCTTTACTCATGTGCCATCTCTCGTTCACCACATCACTCCAGGGGGGATTTGTTACCATGTACATGTGGTAATGATGTGTGTGAACACACTAGGACCGTCGGGGCATTTTTTCCCTCTTTTTCCCCGAGCATTGTATATATGCCCATCACTCTAGGGCTATCCATCTTTCCATTTCACACTAAGTAATACACTCTCTATTGTGTGCCTTGAGCTTCCTTCATCTTCTCCAATCTGTGTGTGTTTCTCTGCAACCCTAATTCCAACAATCCCAAAGCTCCAATCTAAATAGCATCAACTCATTGTTAGTAAAAATAGAAAGACAACATAGTAATTAACACTACATGTCAGTTATTCCAATTGTAGTTAACCACATACAACAGGAGGGTGTCGTAACTCGTAACAAGTGTCATAAAATCTAATATCTAACCAACCCAAATGATTTTCTCATATTAACATGATCATTTAATGTGGGAGAATAAACGGGAACAAGGGTTAGAATATAGACATGGGACAAAGTCAAAGGGTCCAAATGAGAGATGGTTTGTCAAAGAGCAATGCTAGAATGGAGCTTAAATACCTTAGGGTTAGCTTCATTAAAGACCTCCAAAGGTTAGTCTTATGTGTCCTTAAACTTTAGACAAGCTAGGGTTGTGCTTGAGATGGGAACCCGGCCCAAGCTTGAGGTGCTTGTCGTGCTTGCTGACTAAGGTGCTGCTTGAGGTGCTTTTCGTGCTTCCTGGCTAAGGTGCTTGAGGTGCTTAATGACTAAGGTGCTAAGGTGATCCATGACTAAGGTGCTTGAGAGGCTTAAGGTGTTCCAAAAGTCAACAAGGATCCATACACATGGGGGAGTGAGCCCTACTTGTAGCAAGATGAGAGAGAACACACACACTCTCACACAAGGCAAGCCTAGTCTAAAGAGGCAACAAGGACATATGTCAAACTCCTCTGCATGTTGCCGTCATAGGGTGCCTAAAGCCTAATGGTTGGCCTCTAAAGGGGTCCAATAATATTTTAGCTAAGTCAATCAATTGTTTATGCATTTATCAAGTCCTCTCTCTCAAAGGGGAAAGGAGGACACTTGTCCTAATGCTAGCATGGTTTCTTGATATGCAATATGCATGGGATTGGCTAGGCTTGTAAGGGTCCAATCAAATGCAAGCATGAGCTACAAGGGGGGGTCAACCAAGGCAAGCTGGGGGTGTGCTTGGGGGGTATACTCTCTCATACACACACTCACATGCTCATTCTCACTTGGCAAAGTGCAAGAACTCCAACTCCTTCTCCAAACTTGTTGAGAAGTTGAGAGCCTACACCAACACTCTTGGGTATGGAATGCAAATCCAACCAAGAGCCATGCTTCAGTGCTTAAGCTTTCCATGTTCTCCATCTTCATTACTATGCTATTATGATATGCTAAGCAAGAAGAGTGATGATAAGTGAGGAACTATTTCTTTCTCGTATAAATGTTCTTCTTCCTCTTGCCTACCCTCAGTCCCCGCTATCTCTCTCCTTCTTTGAAGGCACTGAGACCTTCGGACTGAGGTCGGGGATGGTTAATGTTTTTGGATGAAGTTTTCCATCTTCATTGCATAACCTAGGTCTCAAGGAAACCAAAGATTGTATTGTATCAAGTCTCTCTTTATGGGAGAATCTATAATACAAAATCCTATTGGAGGGGGGACTTGCTTCACATAAATCCAGTCCTCAGCTATTGTCAAGTTATATAATTCTCTCTCTTGAAAAATCATTGTTCATGTCAAGTTAATTAAGTATAACGGTTATGTTGCTACCTCTAATTAAGTTCACCCTCTATGTTCTCAAAGTAGTCTCATAAAAATGCTTACTCTAGTTCTCTTAATTTTGCTATTCTCAAAGTTCATAGGCCAATTCCATTACATTAGTATCAGAGCTATTGGTTTCTCTTTTCTTGCTTAAGAAGAGAGGTCCTTAAGTTATCCATGAAAGGTTGGACCTATTCATTGCAATAGGGTAAGTGGGGTGGGAGCTCCATTAAGGGTATAATCCCTTTGTAACCTACTTCTAGTTTGAAGTACTAAAGCCATTGAGTGGTTGCTTTCACGTGGACATAGCCCACATTGGGTGAACCACATTTATCATTTGCTCTCTCTCTCTCTCTCTCTCTCTCTCTCTCTCTCATGTGTGAAAATTATCTCTCTCCATTGAGTAAACTACTCTAATATCTCTTAGCTATATCATATTTCCTAACATTTGGTATCAAAGCAAGATTTTCTCATAGCTAAAGTATCTCAAGGAAAGGATTCCTTGAATTGAGTGGGAGTAATGGTGGAGGAAGGGAAGCTCAAGACCGAGAAGTTCAATGGCAAAAACTATCAACATTGTAATGGAATTGGCCTATGAACTTAGAGAATAGCGGAATTAAGAGAATTAGAGTGAGCAACTTTGAGAGCATAGAGGGTGAACTTAGTTGGTAGTAGCAACTTAATCATAACACTTAATTAACTAGGCATGAGCAATACGTTTGCGAGCGAGAGAGAGAGAGAGAGAGAGAGAGAGAGAGAGAGAGAGAGAGAGAAAGAGTTTAGAGAATTTGACAATAGTTGAGGACCGGATTTATGTGGAGCCGGTCCTCCCTCCAAAAGGCATTTGTATTATGGATTCTCTCATTAAGAGAGACTTGGTACAATACAATCTTTGTGTTCCTGGAGACCTCTTCGGCAGTATGAAGGTGGAAGCTTCATATACCAAGCTTTTGCATAATATCAATAGTCAATCTTAGCTTGAAAACAATCAAGAACTTGTGAACATCATTAGTCTTTGTGTTCCCTAAATCATTTGAGTGCATGAAGATGTATATTTTTATGCATCAACTTGTGCCTAAAGCAACAATTAATCTACCTTGCAATACAATTAATCTACTTGCATTAAGTAACTAATCTACTTGCAATAAACCATTAGCCTTCTTGCAATAAGTATAACATGCACTTTGTAGAAAGCATTAACTATCCCAAGCCTCAGTCCCAAGACCTCAAACACCTTCGAAGGTGGAGAGAGCTAGCAGGGAATGAGGGTAGGGAAAAGGAAGAAGAAGTATTCCATAGGAGAAAGACATAATTCCTCACTTATCATCACTCTTCTTGCTTAGCATACATAATAGCATAGTAATGAAGATGGAGAAGATGGAAAGCTTAAGCATTGAAGCATGGCTCTTGGTTGGATTTGCACTCCATATCCAAGAGTGTTGGTGTAGACTAGCTCTTGCACCTTGCCTAGCACACAATGAGAGTGTTTGTGAGTGTGTGTGTGGGTGATTATACCCCCTAAGAAACCCCCTAGCTTGCTTGGGTCGACCCTCCCTTGTAGCTCATGCTTGAAGCTCATTGGACCCCTCCAGGCCTAGCCAATCATAAGCAGGAGGCATTACAAGCAGCAAGGGTAGCCTTAAGACAAGTGTCCCCCTTTCCCCTTTGAGAGAGAGGACTTGATAAATGCAAAATCAATTAATTAAATCCCTTAAATTATCATTGGACCCCTTGGGTGGCCAACCAATAGGCTTCAGGCACACAATGAGAGCAACATGAGGAGGAACTTGACAAGTGTCCCTTTTGCTTTCTTTGTACCATGCATGCCTTGTGTGAGTGTGTGGGTGTTCTCTCTCATACCCCCTCATGTAGGGCTCGCCCCCTCTTTGTAGGGATTGAATCTCAGACTTTTTGACACCTCAACCCCTCATGCATAGGCCCAATTCCCACCACAAGCTTGGCCCTTAAGCACTTTAAGCTTGGGCTGGGTTCTCGCCTCAAGTGCAACCCTAACATCTCAAGCATGTCAAGCACCTCAAGCATCTCAATCATTAATCACCTCAAGCATCTCAACCACCTCAATCATCAAGCACCTCAAGCACCTTAGTCATTAAGCATGACAAGCAGGACAAGCACCTCGAGCTGGGTCGGGTTCCCGCGCCTCAAGCTTAGCCCTAGCTTACCTAAGGTCAAAGGACTTTTACACACATTATTGGAGGTCTTCAATGAAGTTAACCCTAAGGTCTTATGCTCCATTGGTTAGCCTTTCTCTTTGATAGATCATCTCTCATTTGGGTCCCTTTACCAATGGCCCCGTGTTGAGATAGATCTAAAAGCACATGTCTATATCTTAACCCTTGTTCCCGTTTATTCTCCCACATTAAGTGATCAGTTTAATATGAGAAAATCATTTGGGTTGGTTAGATATTAGTTTTTATGACAAACATTCCCCCCTCTTTGTAGGAATCAACTTTGACTTGGACTTGGATGCCTAAAGCATAGGGCCAGCTTGGCCAAGGACCTTAGCTATCAAGCATGTCAAGCACCTTAGTTATTAACACCTAAAAACATGAGCCTAGATTAACCTAAGGTCCTAGGTCTAAGGACTTTTAACACTAATGTAAGGTCTCTGACCCCGATCAAAAAAGAGCACCCTTGTACCATGTAATGAATATAATGGAATAAGTTACTATTTTTAGCAGTTTTCCAAATTCTGTCAGTGCCATGATGTTAAGAATGTTATAAAGCTTCAAAATGTGAATTAAAATAATTTTTGTGAAAAAAATTCCAACAATAGTAAGTTTTTGGTCGCCCGACCCGTCCAGTTTTGACCGTCTCGGAAAACTGCACCTGTACCCCAAATTTGAAAAAAATGCATTTTCGGACCCCGGGGACTGCTAAATATGGTAGGTACTCGGGCCAGTACATCTTAGTTAGAGCTTCGTATAGCAATTTTCGGCATCAAAATCCGACTCGTATGAACCGTTTTAGCCTAGAACCAAATTTCCTAAAAATTGTCCCGGGAGGTACGGGGGGCCCGAGGCTGTGTGGGAACAGGTTCCAGCCCACTCCATACCAGCTTTAGCAACTAGGGGGGGCCCTCTTGCCTTGTGGGAGTCCTGGGAAAGTTGCCAAGCCAGTAACTAAGTCTCAGAGTTAGTTAAACTAGCCAACCTGGCACTTGGTGAGTAGGGAACTAGACTTACCATGCAAAGACTGAGTGCTCACTCAGATGCTTATAGCAGCACAAATCGATTTTCAACATGTAGGAGCCTATTTAAAGACCTGCACACACACACTTATGCTCATACACACACACACACACACAGTGCATACACACACACCTACACACCCTGGGAAGGTGCTGCCGGTTCACACACTTTTTGAAGGAGAAGCAAGGAGGAAGGTGCTACCGAATTCTCATCTCAAGAAGCTCGATCAGATCAGAAAATTGAGAAGATTATTAGCCCTTAATCACGGTAACCACAGTTAAATTATAGCCATCTGTAAATTCTTTTCTCTACCATCTAAATTCCTCGTCTATTATGCTTATTCCTAGTCGTAATTCTCTATAGTTACTCTCTAAATTCTCTTTAACCATATTTTATTATGTAATCATCATTCCATAGCTGAATTATCAGCCATTCATCACTCTTGATTAATGATTAGTGCATAATTATTGGAATTTTCTCTCTCTAGGTAACATAGTAATTAATCGGTAAGCTAGTAATTGTGTAGATTGAAGAGAATCGTTCTTTTTATCACTCATTAATATTGTCACTAAATTAATTTCATTTCTTTGATGCATTAAGGTGTAATTAAGGAAAAATTAATCTGTCATTAAGTCTCTATGAGTTGACTTTCCTCACACATATGCATAAGATAAATCGGCATCATCTAGTTGCTAGGAAAGAGATTAATCATACTTAATTCATCTCTCTGGTAATTCCATTAGTGAAATCCTATTATTATTAATCATTTTAAACCGAGTAATTATCATTTAGAGCCGGTTCCCATAGGATTATGTGTCATCCTTAATGATTGCTATACAAAAAAACCTAGACCTCTCATATAGGAGGGATTAACTAATGTCTCTAATCTATCTATTGGATTGTTATGACGCTTGCGAACCTTAGATCTTTCTCCAAGTTAATTAATTAAAGTAGTGAGACAAATGGCTCCGGTTAAGAGACACGCTTCAGTGGTGCCCATGACCGTGAGGCAGGAACCAGCAATGTCAACGGGAAGGGGAAAGCTCCCATGGAGGAACAAATACCAGCCATCTCACGGGCCATCGATGAAGAAATAGAAGAGGTAGGTCATATTTTCATTTAAGTCGTTTAAACTAACATTGCATACGCTAGTTAAGAATGAACATATTCCCAAACATGTTGGAGAAATCCGACGGAAACCTCTGCATTTAATTCATTGTACATTAAGTTCTAAAAGTAGGAAGGAAATGATTGATGGGTATGTTGTTTGCAAGAGGAAAGAATGTCTGCTAGGGAAAATTTAACTCGACATGTTCATTTTACTTCCAATGTTGAATCAGTCCTGACCCCCCTACTGATCACAGGGGGCAGAGTTCCTCGTTAAGGGCTCTTGAATCCACGACTTGATTTTTATGCGGTGGATACCCACGACTTGCTTTCTATGCGGTGGGAACCCATGTCTTGCTTTCTATCCGGTGGGAGTGTCCATGACGTGCTTTTTATGCGGTGGACATACCTAGTTGTATGGGCAGCTAGGCGACAACGGGAGGAGTGAACTCTCGCTGGAGGGGGGATGTTGTACCTCCAGAACATTGGAATTTCTATGAATAAGTTTGAGTAGAATTTTTACTAGAATTCTATCTTGGTGTTGTTTGCAATACTGGTTGAAGGGCTGTCTTAACGAACAATGTGATTCAGAATTAAACAAGGAATATCTATGTTGAACAACCTTTGTGGTAGTAATTAGGTCACACAAGGAAGTTTGAGTGTGGGGGTGGAAAGTGGGGGCTTGGCTCGGGTTGCCAATGCCTACGAGATGGGTGGTCCCGATTGGTCGAGAACTCTCTGTCCCCATAGTGCTTACTCGATATTAGTAATGCTCATTGCCCCTAGAGTGGGGAAATCTCGAGAGTACGTGCCTCTGAAACATGGGGAAAAAGGCACTCGAGGCTTCTCTCCTCTTGGAAGGTGGGTCTTAGGATCGTTAGATAGTTCAAGTACGCTTCCCCTGTGAGGTGGAGCTAGATCTCCCTGCTAGTAGGCTCGAACTCGACTCACTTTGTGATGAGAGATCGTCCGCTAGTCGAACCCCGAACCATTTTGTTTGCTTCCGCAATAGATCTAGTGGCCACTAGGTTCACCATCAGATCCGCCGTTGATACGGTGGGGTGGGGACCTGACAACTAACCTTTGGAGGTCTTTAATGAAGCTAACCCTAAGGTCTTTCAAGCTCCACCATTAGCTAGCATTGCTCTTTGACAGACCATCTCCCATTTAGACCCATTGACTTGACTTTGGTTCCGTGCTGAGATAGATCCATAAGCACATGTCTATATTCTAACTCTTGTTCCCATTTATCTCCCACATTAAATTATCAGTTCAACATGAGAAAATCATTTGGGTTAGTTAGTTATTAGATTTTATGACATTACCTCTCTCTTGAAATCATAGTCATCCTCGACTATGAGGTAGAGAAGATAAAGTCTTAGTCATTAGGCGGAGTTCTTTAGCGGGTAGAGGATCCCTTTTTACCCTACAACATTATTCCAGAATGGATGACTAATCCATTTGGTGCTTGGGAGACTTAGCTACCGCAAGCATGTCTGCTCTTGATTCCAAATCATATTTCCAAAATAGAGTGACAAATTCTACTTGGTGTTTGAGAGACGTCCTCATCACAAACACAATTCTAAGCATGCATACTATTTAAAATTGTGCACAATACAAAGAGAACTAGTCTTATAGGACAAACACATTTTTCATTTAAAAAGTATTTACATTTGCTTACTCTAATGTAGCATTGTAAGCATTGACAAGGCTCATACTATCCTTAAGCTATGTTCCTTGCATCCATCTAGCATCTTCAAATGGATAGTTTTTGAACTTAATAAGATATCATTGGATAATCAAGGGATAATCTTACCATGTCTTAGTACCTTGTCTTCATGTGGAAGAATCAATTTGGGCTCAAGCACCTCTTCTTGATATTCAATCTCGGCCGGGTCCTCAATGATTGGTTCTTGTGGTTGGTTTTAGGATTTGAAAAGAATCATAGTAACTTTTTGCTAGTTTAGCATAATAATTTTGGTGGCCCGTAGGATTTTTGCCCATAGTCTACCTCAATCAAGAAATGGGATATTTGAGTAGGAACCAATCATTTTCCTTGAAATCTAAGGCCCTTCTGTGATTCTTAGCAGCAGCCTTTTGCCTTTGTTGTAAGATGGATATAGCCTCCTTAATCTTTTGGAAAGATTCTTGTAGGTCTCGGCTATACTCATCGGCACAGTGAAGATCTTCCCATGTACCTTAAGTAGCAAGGGACTTTTAGGTCTTCCTTCAATAATTTTGATAGGTGCCTTCCCTGTAGTAGTATGGACAGTGTTATTGTACGCATACTCTACAAGATGTAGGTATTTTTCCCATTGTAAAGGTTAATCTACTTTGGGAACTTAAGTGGATCTAGAATTGTAAGGTTGACTATTTCACTTTGGCCATTTGTTTGTGGGTGGTAGGCCAAAGAGAAATTGAGCCTAGTACCTAGATTCTCAAAGAGACCCTTCCAAAAATTACAAGTCATTCAAGGATCTCTATCCCGACACTATTGATGTTGGCGAGCCATGGTGTTTAAAGATTTGAGATATGAAGAGGGTTGCCATTTGGTGTGCCTTAATAGCCTTTTTGGCATGTATAAAATGTGCTTGTGTAGTAAACGTGTCTACTATTGTCCATATTCCCATGGATAGATTTGGGAAATTCAAAGATAAAATCCATGGATATGCTCTCCCATGGTGAATTGGGAATTGGCAAAGTCTGGAGCAATCTAGGTTTCTTCCTTCTATCATACTTTGTCTTTTGGCATCCCACACATTTTGACACATAGTCTTGTATGTCCTTCTTCATGGTAGGCCAATAGAAATATGTGTCTACTCCATGAAGGGTAGATTGAATCCCTCGATGCCCCGCATAGGGAGGAGCATGGGATTCATACATCACTTTCTAACGAAGAGAGTGAGTAACACATAGCCTATTGCCATGGAGAAGATAACCATCCTGCAAGGTGAATGGTTCTTCTTTCTTCCCTAAGGCAAGGGCTGAAATTATATCTTTAAAATCGGGGTCAGTAGCATACTCGTCTATCATAGAAGATAGATCATTGTGACTTGCTATGGACATTGCATTGGCTCTTGTTCGTCGTGATAGTGCGTCAGCTAATTGATTGTGCTTGCCAACAATGTGAGCAATATAAAAATTAAATTGTTACAGAAAATTTTCTCACCTCATTTGTGTTTTAGAGAGCTTGGTTTGCATCATGAAGTACTTAAGACTTTGGCGATCTGTGCGTAGGATAAATGGAGTCCCCAAAAGATAGTGCTTCCATGTGTCGAGGGGGCATGTAGGATAGCAAGTAGCTCCTTTTTGTAGATGCCCAATACCTGATCGTATTAAGTCTTCTACTCTCATGTGCTATGGCATGCCCTTCGTGAAGAAAAACTGCTCCAAGGCAATCTCCACAGGCATCATATTGGACCTCAAATGACTTTGAGAGACCCGATAGAGTAAGCATGGATTGAGAGGTAATTTTTTCTTTAATCTTTTCAAAATCACTTTTCTCTGTAGTAGTCCATATGTACTTAACATTTTTCTTGATCAAGTCATGTAGTGGCCCTGCTATTTGAGAGAATTTAGCTATGAAGCGTCTATAGTATGCACACATACCAATAAATCTTCGTAGCTCATGTAGATTCCTTGGGTTAGGCCATCCTTTTATTACCTCAAGCTTGGTTGGATCCATACGGATACCATCTTGAGAGATAATATGACCTAAGTATTGAATCTCTTGGAGGAAAAATTCACTCTTCTTTTGGTTAATGAAAAGTTGATTCTCCCTCATAGCTTGAAAAACTACTTGGAGATGTTGCTTATGCTCCTCCAAAGATCTGGAGTAAATAATATTGTCATCAAAGAACACTCGAGTAAACTTGCGTTAGGGTCTTAACGATTTTCTCCATTAGGCAGTTAAACATGGCTGGAACATTTGTCAAACCAAAAGTCATGACAAGATATTCATAAAGACCAAACGTTGTATGGAAGGCGGTCTTTACGATAGAAGGTCAATCCTACTGAAGTAGGTCAAACCTTGTAGCTTATCAAACAGATCTTTTACCCGCAGTACGGGAAATTTGTTTTTGATAGTGATACAATTTAGTGCTCGATAGTCCACACACATGCGGTATGTGCCATCTTTCTTTTGCACTAAAAGGACTAGTGCAAAAAAGGGAGAGGCGCTAGGCCTCACCATCCTTTTGTCTACCAGATCATGCACTTGCCTCATAATCTCCTCTTGTTGAGCTTGAGAAACTCTATTATTAGGCGGTGAGCTCCTAGGTAGAAGCTCTATCTTATGGTCATCATCCCCTCGTTTTGGACGTAACTCCATAGGGATGTCATCGATAAATACATCTTGGAATCTATTTAGAAAATTACAAGTTTAATTCTTCTTGATTCCTACCACTTTGTTTTGTTAAAACATTAGCATCATTTAGAGACTCTTTGACAAAAATCATGTACGAGGAAATCGAGCTTTTCATTGACTTATCAAAGGTAGGTGAATTTACAAGTGGTATAGTACGATCGGACTCATTAGCATCTATATACATGCTCTTTTTCCTACAGATGAAGTGGATTCTCCTTTCAGGGAACTACATGCTGGCAGCCATGTGGTTGAACCATGGCATCCCTAGGATAACATCCTCATGTTGGAGAGGAGAGATGAAAACATCTTCTTTGTCGACGTAGCTTTGGAAATGAAGCCTCAACTTCCCAATCAAGGGAGTAATAGACACTTATTGTCTCTTAAAATCCCCATCAGCAGTTACAATATCTCCCATCTCGAAAGCTTGTATGCCTAGCTTTGTGGCCGATTCCGTTATGAAGTTGTGAGTAGAGATGATCAAATAGGATAAAGGCATCACACTCCTCACCTTTCCCCAAGCATAGGAAATGGATGATCCTTTGCAATGAGCATCCTCTTTTGGAGCTTTGACCGTGGAAGCTCTAGGAGTCTCATTGTGGGCATTTCTTTTGGGGCAAGAACGATAGCCATGTCCTTGCTCCCCACACTTAAAGAATTTTTTATCTTTGCAAAAAGCCTCTAGCTCTTCAGGAGAGAGTTTGTTTTTTACCTTTGTAAACTCGGTTCTCCTTGGTCTTGTTGTTGTTGTTGTTGTTGCTGTTGCTGTTGCTGTTGCTGTTGCTGTTGCTGTTGCTGTTGCTGTTGCTGTTGCTGTTGCTGTTGCTGTTGCTGTTGCTGTTGCTGTTGCTGTTACTGTTGCTGTTGCTGTTGCTGTTGCTGTTGCTGTTGCTGTTGCTGTTGCTGTTGCTGTTGCTGTTGCTGTTGCTGTTGCTGTTGCTGTTGGAATTGCCTTGGGAAGAACTTTGAGCATTGTTCTTCCCCTTTGCATCATTTTGATCTTTGTTTTCCATGGGCTTGGCATTCCTTTTAGCCCCTCGTTGGAAATTGATAGGAGATGCAACCATCATGTGGTGGATGACTTCGGTGATAGAACTAGGCCATTGGGAGTTGACATATTTCTTCAGGTAATCCTGCACAAAAATTTCCTTTTGCTCGGAAAATTCTATCTTCTGAAAGATTGTAGCTTTGAGATGTAAATCCCAAAACTTGGCTACATATTTGTGGATAGACTCGTTGGAAAGTAACTTCAAACTCCGCCATTCTGTGAGCACTTTATCTTTGGCGTCGCTTTCAAGGAATTACTTCATGGTGGAAACTCATAGAGTTTTCCATGTCTTTGGAGCTTCACCGTTGCGACGAAGGCTAGCCCACCATTGAGACGAGTAGATTTTTCAAAGTGCATATCTACATGACGTAGCTTGGAGGACTCTGTGAAGCCCTCATCTCCAAAGGCCGCATCAAATTTTTGGATGAAGGCCAATACTTTGTCAGTAGCACCAAAGGTGCCATCATAGGTACAAAAAGAGATACTCTTTCCTCCCTCTTTGAACTTCTTAAGCTTGTGGGACCTTTTCCAAGTAGGATAAGATTTGTGATTTCCTCTCCTCTTGTATTCTCTAGAAGAATAGTCATTTCTTTCATCGGAAGAGGAGGAAGGTGATGAAGAAGGAGAAGAGGGTGACCTCTTTCTCGCCTTTTTCTTCCTTTGTTTCCTCTCTTCCCTTTCAAAGTGATAAGGAGAAGGACTATATAATGATCTTTTCCTCTTGAGAGGAGTTGGGGATCGTCGAGACCATCGTCTTCATGGAGCCACATCTTCAGAGGAATTCGGAGATTCACTTCTTTCTCATTCATTGGATTCCCTCACCTCTCTTATCGAAAAGAGTCTTTTTTTGGAAGTCTCAACAAGAGGCTTCCTAAGCTCTCTCTCTTCTTGGATAGGTAGGGAAATCCCATAAGCACGAAGTTGTTGAGTAACTTCAACTTGCAAGGCATGGTTGCCCATAGCTTGTTGCAACCTAGTAACAAGATAGTTCACAAACATTGGAGCATCATCAGTAGTACCTTCATGTGCAAAATCAAATTTGTCAATATTCATTCTACTCTCTTTATTATTGTCAGCCATGCTAACTAAACTTATGTATATGTTACTTTGCGCTTTGGTACCCTCAAAAACCTTAGTTGCTACTCTTCTTTACCTTTGAAAATTAGCTCCCCAAGCGGCCACACCCGTGGTTTAGAGACTATTCATTGCAAAGAGTAGTGGAGAGGGTCTAGCATTGCTCGGTTGATTATGGTTCTTGTTGAGATTTCTAGTAGCTCAATAATGGTTAAGCCAAAGGCAAGCCCCGAAAGACTCCATTATTAAGTCTATAGTTCCCAGCAGTGTACCTCAAACTAAGTCCTTTTCAACCAAGATAATAAATTTCATGTCCCACTTACCCTCTTGCAATGAACATGTCCAACCTTTCATGGACAACTTAAGGACCTCTCTTCTTAAGCGAGAAAAGAGAAACCAATAGCTCTCATACCAATGTAATGGAATATGGCTATAATATTGACTGCAGCGAAAATTGAAATAACAATAGTGAGAATTTCCTTTAAGAGAATTCTTAAAGAGCATAAGAAGTGTAATTGATTAAAGGTAGCAAGATGAACATTACACCTAATTAGCTTGGCATGAACAATACTTGTAAAAGAGAGAGAGAAAGGATTAGAAAAATTGACTACAATTGAGGACCGGATTTATGTGGAGCCAGTCTTTCTCTAAAAGACTTTTGTATCATAGATGCCCCCATAAAGAGAGACTTGGTACAATACAAGTGTTTGTTCCTTGAGGCCTTGTTGGTGCAATGAAGATGGTAGACTTCATACACCAAAATTGTGCCCTTAATTAACTTGCAAAAGCATTAATTTTTCCTTGGCCTCAATCCCAAGACCTCAAACACCTTCAAAGGTGGAGAGAGCTAACAAGGAGTGAGGGAAGGGGGGAAGAGAAAGAAGGTGTAACATACAAGAAAGAAGTAGCTTCCGTTCATACCATCACTCATAGAGCGTAGCCTAGCATTATAGCATAGTAATGGAGATGAAAAATATGGCAAGCATAGTATTGAAGCATGGCTATTGGTTGGATTTGCATTCCATAGCCAAGAGTCTTGGTGTAGGTTGTCAACTTCTCAAGCTTGGAGAAAGAGATGAATTTCTTGCACTTTCACCAAGTGAGGATGATAGCATGTGAGTGTGTGTGAGAGAGAGTATACCCCCAAGCACACCCTCAACTTGCCTTGGTCAACCCCTCCTTGTAGCTCATGATTGAATTTTATTGGACCCCTTCAAATCTAGCCAATCACATGCTTAGTGCATATCAAGAAACAAGGGTAGCATTAGGACAATTTTCCTCCTTACCCCTTTGAGAGAGAGGGCTTGATAATACCTAGATGTTTGATTAATTAATATAAATGCTCATTGGACCCCTCTTTAGCCTAGCCAATAGGATTCAAGCACACCATGTGGCTAAGCATGGGAGAACCCAACACGTGTCCTTGTGCTCCTTGAGGAAGGGGTTCCCTTTGGGTGAGTGGAAGGTCAAGTCAAGCATGTCCCTAGCTTTGGGGCCCGTCTCCTCCTTTGTAGGGCCCCTTTTTGACTTTAGCTCCTCAAGCCCTTACCTTTCAAGCATGGGGAAGCTTCTCGAGCACCTTAGTCAGCATGCATAGGCTTAGTATTAGCATGGGCTCTCTGTCTCTCACACATCCCTATCTTGTATGCTCGCCCCCCTCTTTGTGGGGCTCAACTTTGACTTGGACTTGGACATCTCAAGCACAGGACCAGCTCGGCCAAGGACCTTAGCTATCAAGCATATCAAGCACCTTAAATATTAACATGAGCCTAGCTTAACCTAAGGTCATAGGTCTAAGGACTTTTAACACTAACCTTTGGAGGTAGTTAATGAAGCGAACCCTAAGGTCTTTCAAGCTCTAGTTGACTTGCTATTTGACAAACCGTCTCCTATTTGGACCCATTGCCTTTGGTTCCATGCTGAGATAGATCCATAAGCATGTGTCTATATCCTAAGTCTTGTTTATTCTTCCACATTAAATGATCAATTCAATGTGAGAAAATTATTTGGATTAGTTAGATATTAGATTTTATGACATATAGAATACGATTTTACTGTGCCTTCGATATAGTTATTTTTTCATGGAATGGTTCCCTCACCCTTCCTGTACAAAATGCACTTTTTCTGTTATCCTAAGAGATCTAAGGAAAGGTATCTTTTGAGTAGACTACATGAGGGTTAACAGACGTATGGAAGAGGAATTCTACTAAAGAGACAATAGTTGCACACATCATATTACTATGTTTGGCACTTTTATTTATTCTAGATCAAGGACGTCCTCTCTACAAGGACATAGATCAATATTATGATTTTTGCAGGCTAGGACATGTTCTTCTGAGGCATGCACATTAGGTGAAATGGGAACTTGGTGTTCAGTAAGGATGTGTTTGAGGGGGCATGCAAATTCACTAAGTATTGACCACATCAAGCAATAATCTCTGATTGACTTTGCTCCCATATGACTAGGCTAGCCAATAGCAAGTATGTTTTGTATAACGGATCGATTTCTATAGTCATAAGATGGCCAAGAGTTTGGATATGATTGAGCAGTTGTGAGTCTTTATTTCAAAATTTCTACTCTACACAACCACTCTTTTCACATGTAAGAATATACGAGTTTCCCAAGTGGGTGCTACTCTCACAAGGCTAGAGAGTGTCGAGTTCCAAATGATAGATTTTTAAGTCTACTTTGGACTCATCATGTTTTTGAATGATGGGGGTATAAGTGAGGCAAGTTATGATTCATTTTCAAATGTTTGAGAACACATGACATGATTTTTGTTAGGTATCTCTACAACTTATTTAGTTAGATAAGCTATGAGTTTATGTCATGTAAAAGATTGTATCATCGGTACCTATCAAAATTATGTGGGTACGTGGGGGAGGATTTCAGTCGTAACCTGCTCGTCAATTTCCCCCTTTCAGATTAGATACGCTTGTAAACTACTCTCTTCCATTGGGTTTTTTTAATCCCATCTATTTAAAGTGGCCAAGGACTGTCTTAAAGCTAAGGTATGGAACTTGGGTTTTATTAGAAACCCACTTAGAGAGACTGCAAAACTTACAGAAACTCATTTTTTGAGTTCCCTGCAATGGTATGATCAGTGGGAAAGGCCCTAGGCTAAGCATGCAATTTAGGGGTCTCTAGGCCAAGGGCTATATAAAGAGTGTTTGGGAGGAGAAGGCATGCATTAGTCCTATGGCATTTCACCTACAACTCTCATCACAAAAGTATTTGTTGGAGAATGTCACCTTTGTTTCCATCATGCAAGGTGAGGATATCTATGAAGTGGTCAATGTTAGTTTGTATTTGGATATCTCCAGAGTGTTTGAAGGTGTGCGCATCTGCCGCACATATCGGAGCTAGGGACTTGCCGAGCACCGTGTGTGAGCCACGAAGTCTGCAAGCACACAACTAGCAGGCCTAGCAAGCTCACAGAGAGCAGGGGTGTGTCACTCACCTCCCTGCGCTTGTTGCCGTGAAGGATTCCTCACCGTGAAGAAGAGAGAGCCGCCGCCGTACTGCGCTCAACCGCCTCACCGTCTCAGGTGCCGTCGCAATGCTCGATCACACACACACTCTCTCCCTCTCTCCCTCAAGCGCGCACACACACACACACACACACACACACACCCCTGTTAGCACACAATGGAGATGGGGATGGAGATAGGGCAAGAGCACTTCTTCTATTGCACACTAAGAGAATAGGTCAATTTTAGGTTTAGGTGACTTTTATATGAGCTCGCCCCATTCACATTTGGGCGCCCATGCTTAGCCACCTAACCCTTGCGTGTTCCAGTTAGAGTGCGCCTCTCATCGGTGATCACTCTGCCCTTTTCCTATTGGACCGACAAGCCCGGTGCCTGACTCCACTAAATAAATAATACGGCCTTCATCGTAGGCGATAGGGTGTCCGTGAGCCACGAGGGTTAACATGCCCCCCTTCCTGATGTAGATTCCGTCCTCGAAAGCTATTGAGTTGAAGCTTGTTATGTCCATGTTGTAGAGCATCTGGATTTGAATCTGCAAGGCAAAGTCACTGTTTTAGCAAGCAGAATAATATGGCCATAAATCATGAGGGGAATGTAAAGTACATGTGGAAATGAGTAAATGCAAGATTTATGAAATGTTAGACTGCCATTAAGGACAAATAAATTGCACTTTGAGTAAATTAATTAATCAAGAGTTTTGGGCTTATGGGTGAGTCTATCAATTAGTTAGCTATGACTAAGGTTAAAACAACTACTCTAGTACTAGCTAAGCTAAGAAGATTATCTAAATGCAATATTCCCTAATGCTTTTCAGCTTTGATTAGCCAACTAGCTCTCACAACTGCAAATAAAAGCTTGAAATGTTAACTGTAAGCTCGATGGAAGTCTTTTAAATGTCATTCATGTTTTTCTTCTTTTCGTTTTTACTTTGGTTCACAATCATTTGACGTGTGTGCTTATTTTGTATGTTCGGGGCTTTTTGCTTCTCAAAGAAAAGCGCCGACATTGGGAACCTCTAGGGCTCTAGTACCATAGACAATACATGTGGGTGAAATACCAAATCAAGCCACGATTTCTCTTCCAGCATTAGATTTTTCATTTGTGGCACTTACGTTTTTTGCTTCCATTTCCTTGGTATTCTCACTAGTGTTTTTGTTGTTTAAGTGAGCAAGCTTCTCTATGCCTTAAACATTCCTAAGGTCTCAAATACTCAGATAATTTTATCAGCTAGGCCTAGTGGTCAAGTAAATGAGTTAACCTAAAGTCACGGTCTCCTAATCTCAAGGCTCATCCATAAGATTAAACTCTAGTTCCATCAACTTAAGCAAAGACAAATTTATACATCTATAATGGCAGATAACAAACATAGCTATTGCACTCAAACAAACCATGAAAAATCATTATTAGCAATTATACATATCCACCAACATGAATCATGGAAAGTAGTACACCTGGAGGTATGGAGTTGCTCATTTCGTCGAAGCAGATGTCCTCATCCATGTGGATGGAAATCCCTATAAGTCCTACCTAACACATCCAAAAAACAAGCACTATACCTCTAGGAGGCATGTCAGTGTGAAAAAATTAAAACTCCTAGAAAAAAAACTCAAAACACAATCCAGACCCCTAACCTACCTATCTGTCATCCCTTTTAGAATCAAGGAAAGAGGATATTATATAAACCGGGTGGCCACCCTAAGGCTAGGCCTCTATCCTCATCATCTAGATAAATGAAATCATTTTCCGTGAGGCCATAGTCTTCGTCGGTCTCTATTATTTCTTCTTCATCATCCTCTTCCGCAAGCGTGTTAATCAAGAACCTCGCGATGCGTGGATACTCATCTTGTGCAAAAGAATAAGCATGTGCCACCGGAGAAACATTCCCTAGTGGGTAGGGATCACTAGTTATCCATAGACATATCAGCCATTCTAACTCCTCAAAATTTCGCTCACGCGCAAGTCTCTCTACCAAATCCCATTCGCAAGAAAGTACAGGGTAGCAGATGTGAAACACTTGAGAAAAAGAAAAAGGGTACCTTTCATCAAAAATAGAAGCGCATGCCTCAAGTGAACTAGCCATCTCTAAGAATACAGATAGATTTGGTTAGGTCTTTAAAACATGAGTTGTTTTTGTGTACTGCTTGATGTGACATGGTGAATTTAGACTTATGTGTAGGATCTGATAGGGTGCTCTCTCGTTGCTAGTCGCTCTTGCTCTTTTACTTCTTTTTTTTACTCTTTTTTTTGTTTGTTTGCTAGAACTAGTATAAGGCTTTATATATACATTCCCTAGGATTGGAGATTGAGAGGTCAGGGAGGAAGGTTGAGAGGGAAGAAAGTGAATGATGGATGTCAGCAAAGACTCCCCCCTTCCTTGAGTAGATCATACCTTTTGGAATGATGTCGTCACCTTTTGAAACCAATTGTTCCAAGTTGTTATGGGTGAAGGCTTTAACCAATAGTTTTCGATCGCCCTATGTGTTTCATCTAGTTGCAAGGGTGGTAAGGTACTCTCCCATGATTTTATTTGCAACATTGTTGTAGGTGGTGAACCTACAACGGGAGGTGCAAACTCTTTCTTGCTTGTATGGATATGTACAATGGTAGGTGGAGGTTGTGTCGAAGCTTCTATTTGCGTATAGGAACTACATGAAGAGCAAGAAGCTTCATTTGATTTCCCTGTTCCTGAGCTAGGTGGAACAAATCGTTCTTTCTTTGGTACCCAAACTAGCTCTAGAGAGGGTATGTAACATTCCGTGATTTTTTCCTTTCCACGATTTTCAATTTGTTTTGGAGCCACAGGATTGGGTTTACATGGGCCAGGTGACAGGTAAGAGTACAATTTACGTTTGGGCACCCACATTTGATCATTTCCTTCATAGTATCCTTGGGCTTCCAATAGTCTTTTAGGAATCCAACGCAATGTTTCTTTACATTTCTTGGAGTGAGTGGGAAGTTTCTTACGAGGCTTCCGTTTTTTAGCATCAGCCATGGTCACTAAAGAATCTTTAGGGACCCACTTGTATGTTTTCTTTGTTATATTAGGATGGTTCTTGTGTGTCTCAAGCTTTCTTTCAACTACATCAGTTGAAGCTCTAGAGAGTTGGTCTATGGGGACGTATGGTTCAACCTCCTGGACATGCAATGTCTTGGGTTTTATTTCCTTATGCAATATCTCAGGGACTATGGCTTGAGTGGTAGGGATAAGAGTTGGTTTCTGCGTTGTGACACCCCCAGTCCCCCAATCAATAGTGCATTTGGTGGCTATCATCCACGTGCGTCCTAGGTTTATATTACCCTCCATAGTTCCAGTAGGCATGACCAAAAAGTCTTGAGCTACAACCCCATTGTCATAACTGACAGAAGCATGCCAGATTCCAAAAACCTTAGTTTTTTTCTTGTTGACACCCTTGACTTGGATAATACTCTCAGATAGAGGTGGCTTCCCTAACTGACACCACACCCCATATGATAGCAGATTGTATTTAGCACCCGTGTCCAATAAGGCGTTATATAGCACTTTTCCATAGGCACTATTTAACTCAATAGGGTATCGTAGAGGTGTGTCAGAGTCCAACCAATCATCCTATGTTTCAACGTGGAATGCATGTGTAACTCCAAGGTTAGCCTCTCGCTGGCGTCTTATGCGTTGTTGGCGCTCTTTCGCCTCAGCTTGAGCTTGTATCTTTTTCAATTCTGTTTGAGCCTTGGTTGTCTTTTTCGTATGGATGGCGCGTAGCTCCTCTTGGCTTAAAGGATCATAGTATCTTTTAAATTTTCTCCCATTGAGAAATCCAATGGTTTCAACTCCATCAAGAGTCTCCACACGAATGGTTCCTTGTGGGGTGATCTCACATACTCTATATGGTCCTTTTCCCACATATTTCAACTTTTTTTTTTCGTTACGCACTCCATACATAAGGACTTTATCAACAACATTGATATCTTTGTTCTTTAGATGATGGTCAAACCATTTCTTCCTCCTATCTTTCTCCACAAGTGCATTTTGCACAGCTAATTGCCTCTCTTCATCTAGCCTTTCAAGGATATATAATCGCTCAACTAAAGGGTTACCATCCCAACCTTCTTGAGAAGCTACTCGAAGACTAGGAACGACAAACTCCCATGGCATAACCGCTTCTTGGCCATACACCATCTTAAACGGTGTGCAATTAATGGCAACTTTGTACGCAGTACGATAAGCCCATAAAGCTGAAGTTAACTTTAAATCCCAATCTGTGTGATGAGCTTCCACCGTTTTGGTCAAGATAGAGATTAAGGTTTTATTGGTGCTCTCAGCTTGGCCATTTGCTTGCGGATAATAAGGTGTGGACTTATGGTGAGCTATCATGAAGTTAGTAGTGAGTTCTTTGATTACTCCATTTATAAAATGAGTACCATTGTCACTCACAATCTCAAAGGGACAACCAAATCTTGTAACAATGTGCTCAAAGAGAAACTTGGCAGTTGACCTCACATCAGCCTTTCGTGTCGCCCTGGCTTCTGCCCACTTTGTTACATAGTCAGTGGCAACGATAATATATCAAGATTGAGTGCTATGAACTGCCGGACTAATTGGGCCTACAAATTCCAAACCCCATTTTTCAAATGGTTGAGTCACTTTAACAGGATGTAAGGGCATCCTATCCTTTCGTTGAGTGATCTTGTAACGTTGGCATTCATCACATCCTTTTGCAAAAAGTGATGCATCCTTAAATAAGTTTGGCCACCAATAGCCTAATTGCAACACCTTTCTAGCTGTTAGTCCCCCCGAGAAATGTCCTCCGGCTATACCCATGTGGGCTTCTTGCAGTATGTGCAAATACTCATGCTCACGGGCACAACGTCTCAGAATATCGTCCTTCCCTAGCCTGTAGAGAGTTCCTGCAATGAGAGAGTAAGGTTCACATTCTTTTAATAGTTTTCGAGCTATGTCCTTACAAAGCTCTTTGGGTGGAAAACCATTAATTAGAAAGTTCACAATCTTCTCACTCCATTCAAGTATGGTTTCGACTAGGAATAGAGAAGTATCGGGTAATTCATCATCGACTACAATAGGGGCTTCACCATTGAGTATGCGAGACAAATGATCCGCCATGACATGTCTTTT
Organism: Adiantum capillus-veneris; assembly: GCF_014529385.1. Taxonomy (NCBI): domain Eukaryota; kingdom Viridiplantae; phylum Streptophyta; class Polypodiopsida; order Polypodiales; family Pteridaceae; genus Adiantum; species Adiantum capillus-veneris. Next base: position 98,057,310 of record NC_140941.1, on the reverse strand, counting down.
ACCAGGTCTCACCACAATGGTAAAATCAAACTCAAGGAGAATTAGCAACCATCATGTAATTCTTCCCGTGGAACAAGGTTTATTTACGAGATACAACAAGGCTTGATGATCAACATAGAAAAAAAACTTGTTGGCGAGAAGGTAGTAGTGAAATTTCTTCACTGCATAAATCATACCTAAACCTTCTCGCTCTGTAGTGGTGTAGTTTCTATCGGCATCATTCAATTGACGACTTGCAAAGCTGATGGGGTAGTCCAATTTATGTTCTCCTAGTTGAGCTAGAACACACTCAATAGCAAAGTTTGATGTATCAATATGCACATGGAAAATTACATTCCAATCGGGCACTCGTAGAATAGGAGCGCTAGTCAAGGTCTTTTTCAATGACTCATAAGCATAGTCACACTCCGCAGTCCAGTGGAACTCAATAAGAAGCTTGTACAAAGGACGAGCTATCTCGGCAAAGTTTAAAATAAACCGTCGGTAATAACCAACATGGCCCATGAATCTTTGAACTCCCTTATAATTTGAAGGTGGCAATTCAGCAATGGCTTTAATTTTGCTCTCATCTGTGGAAATCCCATTTTTGGACACTATATGCCCTAAAATGACTTCATGTTTAACCCAAAATTGGCATTTGAAAGGATTTAAGGAGATGTGATACAATCTGCACTTCTCAAACACTTTTCGTAAGCATGATAGATGTTCTTTCCAAGAGGAATAAACACAAAGGTCATCTAAGAAAGCTTCGTAAAACTCCCTCAAATATTCTCTGAAAGCAGTGTTTATTAATCTTTGAAAGGTAGCAGGGGCATTGGTTAAGCCAAAGGCCATAACCCGGAATGCAAACACTCCAAATTCGATTATAAAGGCTGTTTTAGCTTGGTCCTCTAGCGCAATTGTGATTTGATTGTAGCCAGAGTACCCATCTAAAAAGCTATAAGCTTCCTTCCCTGCAACTCTTTCAAGCACATGTTCCGAATATGGCAAGGGGTAATGGTCCCTCCTAGTGGCGGCATTCACCTTCTTGAGATCTACGCACACTCTGAGTTTCCCATTCTTTTTTGGCATAATCACTATTGGCCCATTCTGAGTGCTCAATAGGGTATATGAATCCGCATTCCACAAGATTTTCAATCTCTTCTTGAACGATCTTTGCATATTTAGGATTCATTGGGTAGGGTCATTATTGAACTGGTTTAGCCATGCTATTCATGGGGATTGTGTGCTGCACCACGGAAGGTGGAACACCTTTCATATCATGATATGTCCAAGCAAATATATCCCTGAATTCCTTGAGAAGTTCTTTAAGTACACACTCCTCAGTCGCTGTCAGATCTTGGGCAATGAAGACAGGTTTAGACTCTTCTCCTGGGTCTGCTAACTCTATTTCCTTAACTATCGCTGGACCATCATAGATTCCATTTCTCCCATCGATAGGTTTTCTTTGGGCCTTTGTATACACAACCTTATGTTCCTCTGTCGTATAGGATTTGAAATGTTCAGGTGCAGGGTGTAAGTCTGTGGGGTCCTGTTGTTCTGTGGATTGTGATTTAACTTTTGATTCCTTTTGTTGTTGAGCTAACTCTCGATTTTGTCGTCTTCTTACGGTACGGCTCAACCTTGGCTTCTCTGTAGCCTCTAGTTGTGCGATGTCAATGGGTTGTGGACTACACCACATAACGCTTTGAAGGTATTCACCCCAGTTATCTACCAACTTTCGATGAGCATCACATGCCCCTATATAATTAAGCCATTCTACGGTAGATTTCTTTTTATTTATTCTAGCACGCACATTTGCTCGATATCGTCGCCTCTTATATCTCTTACTCTTCCTGTTTAATTCTCGATTACCGTCGATTTCTAGTGAAGACTCACTAGATGAATCACTACTTGTGTCTTCTGCTCCCTTGGATAGATTATCATCTAGGTTACCACTGGGCCCTGAATGGTTTGTCCCCACATTTGCACTAAGATTTAACTCAGATTCTTCATCCTCATAGTCAATTTCAACTGATGATTCTGACCCCAAATCATGTGGGTTATAGTCTTCTTGTGAGGCGCTACTGGTTTCAATGCCAATCAAACATTCATCTTGTAGATCATCAGAAGCTATATGCATTGCTTCTAGCATGTTTAAGGGTACAAGTGGTGGTATTTCATCCCCCTCAGGTGTTACCTAGGTCGTCCCCCTAGTTCCCCAGGTGTCTATGGTTACTGCTAGGTGGAACCAATCCACATTGTCTGACTCGGTCATCCTAGGTAGTACATCCATATAAGGAGAATCTTCCCCAACATCAGTGTCCGCTTTACACGTGTAACAATACTACAATGGGGCCGAGTGAACTGTGGTGTCAGATCTATGATCAATTATAAACCTGCTTCCTAGAGGATGTGCTCGACCCGTCACAAGATCCACTCAAATGACAGAATCTCGGAACTACAAGTAGACATGGTTTTTAGACCAGTCATGCACCATTTTTTCTTCCCTCATGAAAAGACGTCCTAAGATCATCTCCGATGCCATAGTGTGTTTCGAGAAATCCATAACAATAAAGGTAATCCTTATTTTGTGTCCAAAGACCTTGATCTTGAGATCTTCTAGTATCCCAATAGGTTTAACAATAGACCCATTGGCCATCTTCACTACTATGGTTGTGGTCGCAAGGTGAGGTCTTCCCATAGTTTCCCATCAATTTTTAGTCACAATGCTAACCCCAACGCCACCATCAAGGATTCCCTTCACAGTTAATCCCTTAGTAGTGATTGGTATGGTCGCATTGGATTCATCACCCTCAAAGTATTGTCCCAACTTGTTAACAGGTATTTCTATAACAAGGTTCTCATCTAGGTTGGGTTGTGGATCTAAGTGTTCCTCCTCTATTGGCATCTCCCCAGCTCCATCCATCTGTGCAAATTGTGGTAGCCCAAACTTCAGTTCTCCATTGACGAAGGCTCGAAGAGCTAAGACTAGCTCGGGGTCTTTATATAGTTTGGACATGATGATGGTTCTAACTTTTGAAGACATGAAATCCATCAATTTGGCAATGTTTAACGGCACCTTTTGGTGTTGAGTCCCTTGACGTGGGGAAGATGGGATCTCCATTTCTTCGATAGGATCAGGTAGTCCCTTTGTAAACATTCTTTCCATCAAGAAGTGAGTACGCCCACTTTCCCATGACTTTAAGTCACTTTCTTCTTGGATGACACTAGGTATGTTCAAGGGTCTATGGACTTGGTGAGGTTGTTGTTGCGTAGGGAACACGGTGCTGTAATCTGGATCTTCCTAGGTGCTAGTTCTAGATCCCTTTGGGTATCTTCTACCAAACTCCTTAATTGCTTGACTCGCTCAATCTCCTTTGTAGGGTTTGGGTAAGTTCCTATCTTCTTTTTGGATCATGGCCATTGTGGCTCATGAAGATCTTCCTTGTTGGTTTCTATGTTAGTGGTCGTTTTGGTCTCCATGGTTTCACCTGAATCAGAATCTTCTTCAGCGTCGTTCATATATACGGGGTCATCACCAGTCCCTATGTTGGTCTTTGAACTGGGGTCTGACTTCGCTGCTTTTTGCGATCTCTTTCTTCGTGTTTTCTTCTTTTTCTGAGATTGGGAAATTGATGTCGTGTCTCTTTCCTCAAGAATATAATTTTGTTTTTGGAGCATCAATCGTGTGAGTACGTTTACTGGTACCACGAGTGCACTTGGTGATGGCTCCTCGGTAACTTCAATCAAGTTTAATGGCGTGATCTTCGGTGCATTTGGATTATTTGGACATTGGGCAATCAAATGATCTATGCCACATCAATTACACATGAGTATCGGCATTGTAGACATGCTCTCTTGATTGGTTTGCATTAGTGTGGCGTTCTTTTGTAGCCTAATAGGACACTTGTCTACATGATGTGGACCTCCACACTCATAGCATTGAAGAGGTGGTCTCTTAGCAGTGTAGTTGATATTTTGGCCTCTTGCCACAAGAGCAGCTACTTCATATACAGGTTTGACTTGTCCCCAATAGTCCTCCATGTAGTATTGTGGACTTCAAGCACATCCATCCCACAAGCGATATCAGGATCTATAACTTCCTCATAGCCTTCCAAACAAGAAATAGATGACTCACAACCCACTTGATTCAAAGAAGTGATTCTCGGATGTGGTGGTTCCGGTCCTAGCACTGGAGGTGGTAAGGGTGTTGTTTGAACAACATTTTGGGCCCTAGGGACCATATGTTGTGATGTTTGTTCAAGAGGTGGGGCCGGCATCAATGCAGGCACTCAAGGTGTGTCTGTCCATGCTAAGGTTGGTCTATTGGCCATCGCATACTTAAATACCATGCAATCCTTAGCTTGATGACCATACCTCCCACATGCATTGCAGTTCCCATTGAATTTTACTCTAAAAGTAGGGCATTCACTGGTACTATGCGGTCCATAGCATACTGAGCACCATTGTTGCTCCCTTCTTGGATACATGTGAGTGTTTTGCGGAGCACGATTGTCTCTAAGACTCTCTTGAATAGCCTTGGTGAGATCTGCTAAAGTCATCTCAGATATCTTTGGCTCCTTAGCAATAGGCTTTAGGGTCATTGGCTGATGCTCTGATGCTTGCGAGCTAATAGATTTAGTCTCAACAGACTCTTTCTCCTTGAATCATTAAATTATCCTCCAATTGGATCGCATTGGTGGTGGTGGTGACTGCTTCCCAAGTGGTGATACCTCTAATGACTAGACCATTGTAGATATCCTCATGTCGTAATCCCCTAATGAATCTATCAAGCAATTGGTTATTGTTGAAGCACTCATTTGGATTACAACGAGAATTCAAATGCTTCAAGCGACTTATAAAGTCTCTCACCGACTCTCCTTCCTCTCGTTGGGCTTTCTGGAGCTGAGAGGCTACACCCCAAAGCACTCCCTCTCGTATGTATTCTTTTAAGAACAGTCTCCTAAGAGTAGGGTAAACCGTTTTTTCTTCCACCCTTAGGGTTGTATACCAATCCCCAGCCTTTCCACTTAAGGTTAGGCTTAAAGCATTGCTCTTATGTAGGTCATTGTGTTCTCCTAGAGAATCACATATTTGTTCAAACACTTCGATATGCTTTCTCACATCCCGTCTCCACTAAATTTTTGTGTGAGCTTGGCTATTTGTATTGCCTTACTTCTAGGCTCTCTATCAGGCATGTTACGCATATTCTCAGCAATAGATCGACCAATAGCTTGAGCAAATGTTGCCAAGTCACCTAAGTGAGCATGCACCATGGGTGAAGGCGCGCCAGAGACTACATGTGGAGTAGGTATTGGCATTGGGCTTGGCGCATAGGAAGCCCTTGCGTTACGATGTTGTGCCAAGTCACCTAAGTGAGCAGGCACCGTGGGTGAAGGCGCGCCAGAGACTACATGTGGAGTAGGTATTGGCACTGGGCTTGGTGCATAGGAAGCCCTTGGGTTCCACGTTGGGTGCGATGTTGTGCCATGCGGTGGTCCATAGTTCATATGAGTGGCCCTAGGCATAGCAGACATCGGATGTGACATGCTAATGCTAGCCGGTATAGTCCCATGGAAATAAGAACTTGTGTATTGTGTTTGTGGAGCATAGGTAGTTGAAACAATGGGAGGGGTAGGGACTACATGAGTATGTGGACCCATAGGTGCATACGATTGGTACACACTTGTAGGTACTATTGCAAGCATTGAACTACCATGTAGCGGTGCTTTACTAACAAACGAGGTCCATGGTGTGTTTCTTGGCATGCCCATCATTGGGGTAGGCATGGTATCCATGGTGTCATCCAGGGAAAGATGAGATAGACTTGGAAAAGTAAAGCTATCACTTGTGGGCTCAGATTGCATTGAGACCCCTGGCGAAACAACATATGGGGGATCGATGGGACTCACTGCGGGAGTCGCCATTTGTGATAGAGTGGGTTGTTTCCCTTTGCCCGTGTCTAAAAATTGCATAGGACCCGTCGAAGGTATGTTCATTCCTTGATTTTGCCTCTAGGACTAGATAATCCTATGGATGACATTGCAGATCATGTGTTGTTGTTCCTCTAGACTAGTGGCACCAGCAGATGTGGATTGTACAACTTCTAACCAACCCACATGGTATGTGTAGCCCATGTATAGGTCGGTCAAAGTCTCTGTGTGTAGGTCATATTCCCAATTTTCATTGAGAAATACCCCGTCCAAACTTGGTGTACTAGAGGGTTGCCGTGAGGTGGATGCAATGTTGCTTCCCGTGTTTTGACTTTTAGTCACCGCTACCTTAGAGGGGACTTTGGAAGGTGGTAGCTCGGTAGGGCCCTCATTAAATGAGGTAGGTAGAATGTCCACGTGGACACTCTGAGGGAGTGTGGGGTCTACAGGAGATGTGAATGGTGATTCTACTTCCCCACCCCCTTTGTTTACTTCACTAGCCGCAGGTTCAGAGCGCATAGCTGTACTAAAAGTTTCCATCAAACGGCTAAAAACACTAGTTCCAGGTTATTGGGCCCAGCTAGGTACGGTTTAATTTGTTCCCCCGGGGCTTTGTGTAAGATGCTCTTCCATAATATCGTAGTCAGAGGAAGAGTCGCTAGCCGCTATATTTGGGTCTTGGGTTGCACTACCTTGGGTCCTCGTCGTGGGCCTAGACCCTAGCGTGGAAGGACAATGAGTACCCCCGTAAATCGAAGCACTAGCTAGTTGTTCAGACTCTAGCACACAACTAGAGCGTAGATACATGTGCTTTGGGCGCCCTACAAGTGTCGGCAAGTATCCTCAAAGGTTACTTGCTTTGTTTTGTGGGTGTTTTGCACCCCGTTTTCTACTTGATTTTTTCTTGTTTTTGATGTTTTTTGAGGTTCGAAAAAACGGATTGGGACGTGTGATAGCTCAAAATGAGCGTATCGCTTAGGAGATCTAGACGCACTTTACAGAACACTGTGTGACTATCGGAAGCTCCCAAAGTCCCTAAAAGAGCCAATTTCTCCTAGTTTCTACTTGGGCACATGGCTTAAAATAGAAAGTTGAAGGGTGACTTGTGGAGGGAAAGGTGAAGGCTTTGCCCCACATGCTTTCTCCTTTCACTTGAGCACTAGCCAAGACCAAGCCCAAGCCCAAGCTCAAGCTCAAGCTCATCAAATGATCCCGATCTACCTTTTTGGACAAACGTAAAATATTCCCCCCGCCAATAAATCAAATTTATTTTTTAGCCATTGCATTTTTTACGTTTTCTGTCATTTTTGTTTTCTGTTTTTCTGTGCAGAAAATGAAATATTCTCTATTTTTTGCAAAAATTGAAATGGTCTAGCTGTGCAGAAAACGAAATGAACAAATATTCTCTGTTTTTGTGCAGAAAACGAAATGAACTAACTATGCAGAAAACGAAATGAGCTAGCCCACGACACAGCACAACCTTCCTACTTAATCTTGGTGTCTCCACAAGGCAGCACAGAGTGCTTCAAAGAGCTTGGTGCAAGGCAACTCCCTGGCAGCGGCGCCAAAAATGTGCGCGTCTGTCGCACGTATCAGAGCTAGGGACTTGCCGAGCACCGTGTGCAAGCCACAAAGGCTACAAGCACACAACTAGCAGGCCGAGCAAGCTCACAGAGAGCAGGGGTGTGTCACTCACCTCCCTGCGCTTGTCGTCGTGAAGGATTCCTCGCTGCGAAGAAGAGAGAGCCGCCGTCGTACTGCGCTCAACCGCCTCGCCACCGCAGGTGCTGTCACAATGCTCGATCACACACACACTCTCTCCCTCAAGCGCACACACACACACACACACACACACACACACTTGTGAGCACACGATGGAGATGGGGATGGAGATAGGGCAAGAGCACTTCTTCTATTGCACACTGAGAGAATAGGTCAATTTTAGGTTTAGGTGACTTTTATATGAGCTCACCCCATTCACATTTGGGCGCCCATGCTTAGCCAACTAACCCTTGCGTGTTCCAGTTAGAGTGTGCCTCTCATTGGCGATCACTCTGCCCTTTTCCTATTGGACCAACAAGCCCGGTGCCTGACTCTACTAAATAAATAATACGGCGTCCGTCGTACGCGATAGGGTGTCCGTGAGCCACGAGGGTTAACAGAAGGTTTGAAGATCTAACAATTGTGGTATTTGGCACTGTATAGAGTCAATGTATGCATAGAGATAGGCTTAACACTTAGGTGCATCTTGTATTTGGATATTGCCAAAGAGTTTTGGAGGTTTGAAGATTACGAGGATCATGTGATTGTGAATGTGTCACTCTTTCTTTGCTAACTTTTAAGTTTTTGTATTGAATCTATTGTTTGTTGCAAATTGATGTGCTTCTTGTTGCCGTATGCAACTATGCCCCAAGGCCTCAAGGAGGACTTTCAAGGTGGTATGACAGGCAAGGATGGATGCTATAAATGGAATGTGAGGTTCCTACAAATACTCAAAATAGCATAGCAATCAAGCAATATAATCAACTATCTTGCAAGTGATAAAATCAACTATCTTCCATACAGAAGATCGGAGTAGTACACACTTAGAGAGAGATAGCGAGCAATGAGAGAACAGAATCGTGCATGCACACCTCCTAGAATACAGTGCTACACATATGCGCAATAGTAGAGATGAGAAGAGAGAAGAAGAGAAACACGGTGCACTAGGTACAAGCTCCCTCTATGCAAGAGTGAGCATTTTTCTCTTTCACGTATTTATGTATAGATAGTAGTCAATACTCAAAATTCATTATAGCCATCCGCTTCGGCATTAAAAATAAATATTGCTCATAAAGATCTATCCATAAACTATATATCCATGTGCATCTGTTATCCACCATTAAATAATGCAATGGTCTAAGCTATTTCCCACCTGTAAATCACAAACAAATATATATCAATGCACCATATTTCAAATTCGTTACTGTTAAGAAAGCAATTTTCCTCAATTGCTACGCTATTATTTTGCAAGTCATAACTTGTCAAAACTAGTTGTTAAAATTACATATCAAAAACATAATATATCAAAATTAAATCTTACAAATAGAAACCTTCTAATTTGTTAATGCCTTCATTCGTCCACATGTTGCGTATTCTAGTCTCATACCTTGGATGTATCGAGATATCATTGGTCACAATCATCGTTCAATATCTAAGATCCATCAATACCAAGTCCAAATCCATAACAGTATCATCATCATCATCATAAACCAAATCCAAATCCAAATCCATATCAATATAATCCAAGTCATTCTATCATATACTCGGGTTGACAAAATTACACTAGTAGCAATGGTGGCCATCCATTGCAGTATGATTTTGTAATTGGTGTTGCTTCCATACCATTGGGCATGCCTCCTAAACCAAAGAATCTGCATTTATGGGTGTGCTATTTAAACCGACAAATTTGCATGTATGGTCATGCTGGCAAAATTGACAAATTTGCAATGATGCTGCCTCAATCAATCGATCTAGACTAAATGAGTCGGTGCTGCTTAAATCAACAAATCTCTTCTTATGTCTCCAATGGACTAAGCAAGGCATAAGGTACCCATAATTGCTACCATTTTGAATTCAAAATCTGAGTAAGTTTGAGTGAAGAAAGACTTACGACCGTGTTTAACGGCATTTCAAATTTTCCCTAATTCTTTTGCTTATCTATATTTTAATCAATGTGTGTGATCTCAATTGAGTTGAAGTGTACCTACTAATTAGCTTCACACACAAAAAACTTGAAAAAAGATTAGAAAAAGAGACCCATAGCATACAAACTTTCAAGTTTTAATAACAATAATTTGATGAGAAGAACCACGAGTTTATCTGAAAATATAAAGATAGAGCCTCATGCATAGCTATGAAGAATATAAATCAAAAATTAAATTTAAAGTGAGTATTATGTGATTGAATAAAAACATCAATCTTTGTTTAAAGACATTCTTCATGATGTTGCTCTTTAAAACAATACCAAGAAAATTAAATAAACAATATTTGTGCATTGTACATATATAAAGTTATTTTATATATAAAACAAGAGTGCATAATATCATTACCATAAGAGGATTAGCAAGAGAGTGTGTAATATACTATCTCTCATATTAAAAGGAATGAAATAGGTTTGTCATCATTATCTTACCATGTGCTACCTCCACAAGTTTCTAAGCAACTTTGCAAAATAAAAGAGACTTAAAACTAGAAGAGAACTCATTTGATTGCTTTTCTCTATATATTTTTGTCCTCGAGGGCACTTATCTTGAAAAGGCAAGTGGTCAACACATCTATCTTGCTCGTTGTGAATCATTAGAAGCATAGCTTAATAGCAAAGCACACAAAATGTTACTCTATTACATTAAGATACAAGCCAATGTTAGAAGAGATTATTTGCAATAGCTCTCAAAGGACAATATAGATAAGACAAAGGTAGAGCTAGGAATTTATTTGATGTGGATGCATAAGTAACTCAACATGCCTAGATGCACCATTCACAATCATAGAGTAGTCCTCTTGGATTCAGGCAGTTTCTTCTTTAGCAAGAGAGACGAATATGATCCCAGAATCAACGAAAGTAAATAAAGTAAAATTTGATGTGCCTGTACCCACATGTAGACTAAAATTCAAAAAAAACCATCATGCCATGCTATCAAGTACTTAAGTCCTCTTTGTTATATTTTGATGCATGCTTTATCATGAAAGATATTTCCATAGTGTTTTTATCACTTTCTTACACCTAACCTACACTTGACCATTATAATTTTTTAATCTAAAATATTTGTTAACTCGTTTCCTTATTAGGAGACATGTGTAGGCAAAGGGTTAAAAGTTTAGCTCGTCATATAAAATCTTTGCATTTGCATGAAGCTCAAGCACCGTCACAACTCTACATGCATTCTCTTCATCAACAAGACCGTAATTGTAGCATTGATACCACTACTACAAATGGAATATGTAGAGTCCTTGTAAATACACAAATAGCATCGCATGCGATCAATATATTTGACTATCTTGCATACATGATGAATCTCACATAAACATGATCAAAGCTCTACACACTCTAAGACAGATAGAGAGTGAGGGAGAGCACAAGAACTCATGCATGAACACCTCTCAGAGTGGAATGCGATCAATATATTTGACTATCTTGCATACATGATGAATCTCAAATAAACACAATCGAAGCTCTACACACTCTAAAACAGATAGAGAGTAAGGGAGAGCATGCGAACACATGCATGAAAACCTCTTAGAGTGGAGTGCTACACATATATGCAATGGTAGAGATGACAAGAGAGAGGAAGAGAGACATATAGCATTGGACACAATCTCCCCCCATGCAAGAGTGAGATTTCCCTCTTGCACATATTATTTATAAATAGGAATCAATGGCCAAAATTTGTTACAACTATCCGATTGGGCTTTAAAATAAACTTTTTTTAAAAAAGGCTATCCTTAAACTATGTATATGTGTGCATCTCATATCCACTATTAAGTAATCCAACTATCTAAGTTGTTTCCCACATGTCAACAACATAATACAAATTTGTTAATGCATCATAATTTAAATACCATTATAGTCGAGACATGGCAATTGATGGTGGGTAGTATCATCCAAACAATACACACCTTGTGGAGGCCTTGTGTGAGGAGAGGGAGCAATCGGTGGTGGTGGGGAGAAGTGATGGACACACCAATAGAGGACCTGCACAACGACAACCATCCTTTGTGTGTTATGTATCACAATGTAGAGGTTATGATGACCTAATGTATGAAGTTACTCATTGATGAAATGCAATGTATGAAGTTACTCAATGATGATATGGTTGCTTGACACTTTTACTCATGTTGGAAACCTTTTGCTTGACATGTTTGTGGTGCATGAATGATGCGGAAGGCATGTCTCCAATCGCACAGATACTATGTGATCCTTGAGTATGATGGAGATTGCTTCTTAGCATGCTTGAAGAGAATAGAGGTTCTACCTCCCAATCTTGGAAAGACGAGATTTGGAGGTACGATCACGCAAAGGTCATCGATAAGTACAAGTGCACAAGCACCAAAAGGAGGTCATTCACAAGTGTAAGCACACCCTGACCCATGCACATTGCACTTTGTGCCTCTCAAGACTCCTCTTCATGAGTCATCTCAGCATATACTCTCCCATTCCGAACGCCCTCCTCCTTACTAGCTTTCAAAATTTTGTATTGTACAACATTTTCTCTAAAATTTGAGGTGTTCAACATTTGTGGTTTTGTGCAATTTTGTCTTTGTGGGATACAAGTCGTATTTGTGTATGTGCGTAGGGCAAGTTTTGACTAAGATTGATTTGATGCGTGGGTAAGTGTAGAAGGCGAGGAAAATCCCAGCAGGCGAGAACTGTCCCTTAGAAGGTCGAACAGTAGATCAGTCACACTAGTAGTAATTATCGAAGGCAGTTACTACAATAACTCTTGGAAGCTATAAATAGGACCCATTACATTGTAATTGGTTTGCTTGCTTCTTAGTTTCTTGGCTTAGTTGCTTATCTTTTGGCTTTAGCTCCTAAATATTCTCGAGTTACAATCTCTTCGCCTCTAGCTTGACTCTGTAATTATTACTGCTATAATCATTTGAGCTTAAACCCATTACACATTGTACTGGTTGTCCTTGAACTATTAATCTGAAATTGCAAATACTTTTCCAGTCGTTCAGTATGTCTCTCGTCTCAGTATACTATTCTAGTTCAGTTAACTATTTCAGTCCAGTCAGTTCTCTATTTCAATTTCACTAACTGATTGACGACCTAACAAGTAGCTATAAATTGTAACACTGGAATCAGCTATCTAAAGAGATCGGGTCCAATTCCATTTTGGTGATCACGGTGGTTAGAGATGTTCACTCTTCGGCCAGAAAACTCTTATCTCCCAGTTAGAATTTTCAGTTGCACTGATGGCGCCCAAAGCCAGTCGTAGTCGTAATCCGTCAACCCGGTTAGGCACTGATTCCAACCGAGTCGACCCTATTCTTGAGGAATCAGAAAGAGAGTTTGATCCTAAGAAGGACCCAGTGACAGAGACTGAGGCTGAGGAGGAGCACAGTTATGTTGATGTGGCTAAGGACTCTCAGCACTTCAGTCATTCCCAGAGGAGAAGGGCTGAGCGGGAAAAACGCAAGACCAGGAGTTCTCGATCCACACACAAAGATGTTGGGGTCAAGGACAGCAAGGGTAGTCGTCACAGTCCCAGCAGAAAAGCCAGGGAAGAGACAAAAACTGAGACTAAAGAAGAAATTGATTGGGATGCTGATACAGACCACTACAAGAAGTCTTCAAGACGAAGCGAGGCTCCCAAGGCAAAGAAGCAGAGACGATGCTGACCGGCATGATTATACCTCTTCATTGAAAATCTCTTTCCCAGTGTTCAAAGGAGGGAAGAAAGATGATCCAGATGTTCATATCCAAGCTTTTGAATAGTATGCTGAGTTGAAGAATATTGATGAAGATGACTGTGGAGAATATTTTCCTCAGACACTGAAGGATGCAGCAAGGAAATGGTACTACCATTACCCAGCTTGCCAACTCAGATCATACAACAAATTGCTCAAGGCTTTCAGAGTGGAATATTCAGACAACATGGGAGATGGGACATCCTTTGTGAGCTAGATAAGATTAAACAAGGGAAACTGTCAGTTGAGAAGTTACGTTGAGAAAATTAAGGAGTTAACCAGGCAGTTTTGTAGGAGCCACCATCAGAAAAGAGGCTACACGCATGGTTTCTAAATGGCTTCCGCAGTAAGAAGCTCATAGAACAGGAGGTGCATGCACCAACAAAGAAATTTAATGATTTGGTGCAGCGAGCTCTGAAGCTTAAACAGTAGGCTAAGAAGGAGAGGAGTCACAAGAAAAGGAGGTCCAGTAGTAGCAGTTCTTCCACTGAGAATTCTGATTCTAGTGAGACCTCCAGTAGCTCTAAAAGTAGCTCAAATGAAAAGAGAAAAGACAAGGCCAAGGTCTTGGTTCAGAAAGATTGATGAAATGGCCCAACAGATTGCTAAAATCAGCCATACTAGACAACCAGTTAGAAGAATGGAAACCTGGTGTTCAAGGTGCAAATCTAAAGATCATGTTTCCAATGAGTGTCCACAGTGTACCTACTACAAAGCATATGGTCATTTATGGAACAATTGTGGCATTCGCATTCATCACTTCAAGAAGGGAAATGATTTGTCTATAGTGGCATTTACCAATGCTGAACCAGCCAGAGTGGAGACAACCAGTGTACCCCAAAAGGAGAAATCAGGTACCAGTGGTACTGGTACTGGGCGCAGCAGGTACTAGAGAGGGACTGGCCGGGGGCGAGGTCATGGTAACTTTCAAAATCGAAGCCTTAACTGCTATATTTGTGGTAAGTATGGGCATTTTGTGGCTCAGTGTCCAAAAGCACCTAGCACTGCGGCTACTAAGGTGAAAGCCCCAGAGCCAGTTCTAGTACGAGCAGTTACACGCAATAAAGGGGTAGTCATTGAGGAAATTCAAGATGAGCCGACCAAACCAGTCAATTCTGAAACTAGCAAATGGGCTCAGCAGAGAGAGGTGTGGAAGGCAAAGGGTAAAGAAAAGGTAGTCGATGAATGGCAAGAGCAGAGAGAACTGGCGGCTAAGATCACAGAAGATCTAGCCAAGAAGCTGCCAGAGCAGCCAGAAAGTTCTGATGCTCGGGTCATTCAGAACATACCAGCCTAGTCTTCTGAGAAAACACAACCATTAGGAAATTTTGGAGGTCATTTGGAGGGCCATATGAAGAGAGAGAAAAATAGAGCGCGTCCAATGAGCATGAAGGCTACGTTACGTAGAAAAGTACCTGGAAAGACTCAAAAAATAGGAAAATAGCATAAAACTTTCACGAAACTAGGATTGTAGCATAGTAATTTCCTTACTTTTACCGAGCTTTTAGGTGCTTGCGTGTGGTCCCACTTCTGATATTCTCTCATGGTCATTAACGTACTGGAGGGTGACCATTAAGCCCGCACAAGATATTGGAATTTTAAAACACTTTCCCTCCATTAGAATGCTTTCAAAGTGAATCTCCCTCCACTAAAGCTTTTCTCTGAGAGTTATGGCATCCACGTCTTCTCGCCCAAGAGCCTCAAGGTGTTTACTGTCTCTCACACCAACAAACAACAACGGCACTTTGCCTAGAAGGCCAAGTAGTAGCATATCCTCAATTACAATACCAGCTTCAATAAGTGCAGACAACCAATGGGTTGGACAAAGGATAAACAAAGGTTCATGGGTCCTCATGCAACCAAGAAGACCCAAGAGGTCTAGTGGTATCAACGTTTACCGCTCAGCATGGAAGGCCAGGGTGTTGGATTTCAAAGTTGAGATCGGCAAAAGATCTGTAAAGGAAGTTCTTGTTCAGCATGTGTTTACCCATCCAGAGGTGATAGCAAACGGTGGAAATGTATCAAATATACATCAACCACGTTGCAATTGTAAGTACTCTTGACATGTGAACTTACTGATACTCTCATTATAACTTTTCTTATATATTTTGCAATGTTTCTCCCGCTTGTTATGAGTAATGTCTCTACTCTTCACAACTCAATTACATTAGAGTTGTCATTTGTACTTATTGATACTCTTAGTTTAACTCTTCTTATATATATTGCAGATGTTTATCCCTCTTCTTATGAGCAATGGGAGCCTATGGAGTGCATAATAGGCCTCTTCCATGTTGTACATGCCCATATTGGTTCTCTACAGTACTCAGAGAGGAGCAGCAAAAGATTGGCTGATGAGGGAATCTTTTTTTATGACCACTTTTACCAACTCAGCTCAGGCAATAAGAATGGCATGTTGGTGAAACTGCCTCTACCGACCGATTGGAACACTGTGGACTGGCCAGTTCCCGAGGAAACAATGGTGGAGGCAATGCGAAGTAAGCTCTACAAGGATATACAAAGGTCTCTACGTAGCTCTATTCCTACCAAACTGGTTCGAATTGCAAACTTTTGTCCTGTTGCACTCTTCATAGAGCTGTTTCATAGCTACAACATCAGAGTTACAAAAACTATGTTCATGTGCAAGTCATTTCAGCAGTCATCCTGTGACAAACTTCTTGACAAAGGATGGTATGCAAAGGAAGAGATTGGTTTACGGTGCGAGGTCGCGCTTGATACTCTAGTTGTCAAGTACATGATTGCAAGCCAACCACTATTACTCTCATTTTGGTATATGCGATCACAAATGCTAAACGGTAAGTACATTCCTATGGACCAAGTTTCTGCAGGTTTGGAAGATAATCCTACTGTGGATGTGGAAGTGATTGATAAAGAGAATGGCCTACTATTGGTGGTTACAATAAGGGAGCTATGCAGTCTTCAGCATTTGCGAAATGACATCATTGAAGAGTCAATGGACAAGGAACTATCAGATTTTTCCTTTTTCTTAGCTGGCCGTAAGGTGATGCGGCGAAGAGAAAAAGATATTTTGTGCAAAGAGTTGGATGGTCGGGTTGAAGTAGTGTCAATGTAACAGATATTCTTGTAAACCCAAGTGTATACAAATGACTTTCAAGACATGAAGTTTATTGATCTCATTTTTCAATTGTGCCCTGTGAAAAAGTGTGCTTGAAATACATTTCTTTACCACGTCAAATCTCTCTCTGTCTCTCTCTCTCTCTCTCTCTGTCTATATATATATATATATATATATGTTAGACAAGACAAAGACAGATAGAAGAATCATCTTAATTCATTAGAAAGTACAAACTCGTCCGTGAACAATGGACTGAGATACAATTTCTGTAAGTATGGAATCAGAATGTCTTCAAGGTAAAAATCGAAGGAATGCCCCTCGAAAGAAGGTGGTGAGATAGTTGTTCCCGGCGGATTTAGTTCTCCCTTTTCGGGAGTATCATCAATTAGTAGTGTATTAGTTGCATCAAAGGGTACACCGATTTGGCTAAACGGTTTGTACAAAAGAGGTAATCCTGGTTTTTTAGGGTGGTAGTGGCCCTCAACGGTAACGCATTTTCTTTGATCATACAAAAAGGCAAAATCTGACGTGTGAGCTTGGCATACACTGCAAACTATTGCAACTAGTGGCGATAAGTTTTGCCTTTGCATTGAAGACCATATGCCAACTCTGAAGCGCGGAAGAAGAAACTCAATAAACTCCTTGGTTCCTGGACGAACCACGACTCGACAAGTTCCCATCCGAAACGTTTGCAAATCCTCAAAGGGTCCTCTGTCACCGAGAGGCACCCGCATCAGCAGCAATCCATTGACGTCCAAGATAATCAACCTCTGTAAAAGTTGACAAGTACATATAAGTAGTTAGAAGCTGAACATATTTTGCCATACTTGAATAGACATTACCGGAACAACCGTATCTACAGGTAGCAAGGGTCCATATTGGGTCTCTGTAGTGTTCATGTCGTTGTTGCTCTCCTCCGCTTTATCTTCATAGTCATCATTCAAATCTTCATCAGGGGTCTCCCCCATGGCCCTTTCTGCCTGATTCAAGGTTGATCGGCTTGCCTCATACATCCTTCCCTGATCCATATCATTTTGCTCATCCCTAGGCCTGCTTTCCTCATCCATATCCTTTTGCTCATCTATAGGCCTGCTTTCCTCATCTTCGGTTTCAGCCATAGGCTCTTTTGGCTGTTCCACTGGCTGACTTGGCTCTTTCATTGTCTCCTCCGGTTGAACCTTAGCAGCTTCCATATGCTCATTTGTCCTTTCCTCATCCTCGACTCTTTGATCTTCTGCTGATATGACACCCTCGGCCCGATGCGATTCCACTGTATCGGATGTAGGGGTTTGTCGTGGTGGCACGTCATGTTTTGTAAGATCAATAGTGCGCTCATCCAAGCCGCTATCTTCAAGCTCTCTAGGGCTAGACATAGTAAGCAGGTGTTGTATTAAACTTACCCGGTATCTTTGCAAATAATCATATGTGTAGTTTTTTAAAGCACTCTGCAAAATTGAAAGACCACATGATGAGAATTCTTTTATAGACTAAACCAAAACTAACTGAATGCATTGCAAAATGGGTACCTTAGTCATGAAAGGTTTTAATGCAAAGTAGCTTTGCAGGACATATTCTGCATGGAGAAGACATCTCCAGCCGCAAGAATTCCCATCGGTTTGATTTGGGACAGGTACTTCTTTGATTGGGGCCTTGTATAGTTCATACCTTCCACATAGCTTGCCATAGGCAAGCAACAACCTCTTTATACAACTGCACAAGGCAATGTCAAGATGTTAGCATGAGGCTTCAAATTTACATGGATATCTATAATAAACACTTTCTGACACAAAACACTTACAGCCTAATTTCAGGGTGGGTTCCTTTTATTGAATTGAACACCCACACTGCTGGTTGGTCAACATCAAGGCATATGAGACTCCAGTGATGGTTGTTCTCATATGGGAAGATGATCACAGTAACTTCCAGCATAGCACAGTGGCGAAACCAGCTCTCAAAGGTCCCAGATGGACTATTCTTTTGTCTAATAATTACAGACATTTGTGGATCAAGGAGAAACACCTCTGTGTGAGTGTGCAATGGGAGTTGACTTTTGATCAGGCTGCAGAGACTCTACCTGAGTTAGCAAACCTATTATCTGAGTTTTCAAAGCTAGCAAGATAGTAACACTTACTTAAGACAAGCATAGATAATTGTGTCTGAAATCTGAGCATCTGGATTCTGCAATAAATCAATGTCCACCTTTTCCAGAGCTAGCTTTCTGGTTCCATCTACAAATGATATCTCTGCAAGCAAACCATTCTTCATTGAAAGTAGAGTTTCTTGATTCATTGCCTCTATAGACAGGGTCACATTGCA